>NC_053439.1:35991567-36291567 GCF_007990345.1 Gossypium hirsutum | reverse complement strand
GCAAGATGGATACTTGATGTTCTTGGCTTTCAACCGAAAAACCTTCTTCATTATACCCATACCAAGGATTGCTTTAAGTGTGGACTCGAACAATCACAAATCAAACACAGAACTAGAAACAATTTTCTTTACTTTTAATAGGAAAGTAAATCTCTCTCTTAATAGAAAATGGTATAATTGTTATTCTAAAAAAATAGTACTTAGAAAATAAATTCTCATTATTTTCAGGTAGAATAACAATATCTCAAAGTTGTGTAGTTTTTTCCCTACCAGTGCAATCTATTTATAAGGAAATACAAAAGAATCCTGATTGAATTAGCTGAATACAAATAATACTTATTTGATATAAAAACTAGTCCCCTAGTTCTACTAAGAGAGAGGGGTTGCAAACCCTAGCTAAACAAACTAGGGTTGTAACACCCCTAACCCCTCTCCGTCGTCGGATTAGGGTCACGAGCATTACAACCAATCAGAATATTTAATTACGTTACAAACAGTAGTAGAAGCTAACTAATGTCGTCATAACATCCAGGGGCAGATCATGCCAATCTAAAATTTCATAGTAGTGTCGTACATGGAGCAATATATGCTAATCTAATATTTCCATAATGATGTCTTGTACAATCAAATAACTAATCATGCTATGCACTATTAAACTTGCTCTTCCATTGTCTACACTCTTATCACTATTTATACATTTCTAAACTTAGTCTTCCACTGTCAACACTCTTATCATTATTTATCCCTTCTAGAATGCAGAATTTGGATACATACAAACTATTCTAATTATTAGCATCAGAGTATTAGTCTATACTCCGTCCATGATTCTCTTTTTTTATTTATCTTCGATGATGTTAGTGCAATGTATTTAATTTAGGTTTGCTAATCCACCGCAATTCAAAGTAAAAGTTACTCTTATAGTCCCTATTTCAAGTCTACAGGACATTAAAAGTAGTTTAAAAATAGGCAAGGACTGATTTGAAACAATTTTTGAAGTTTAGGAAATAATTAAAAAAATTTTGATACAGGGGTCACACACTCGTGTGGCCAGGCCATGTGCCTCACACGGTTGAGACACAAGCCCGTGTCTTAGGTCCTGTAACTCTCGAAGTGGGGACAAATGGTCGTGCCCCAGCCCATGTCCTTGGCCGTGTAACTCACTGACTTGGGTCACATGCCCATGTGTGTTGCCTGTATGTGACACATGCCCATGTGTGTTGCTCGTGTGTGACTATCTTTTTCTTTTCTTCTTTACTTTTTTCTTCTTTTCTTTGTTAAATTTGCATGCCTCCACTTTCATTTCTTTTTCTTTCTGTTATTATACATTCATTTTAATTATTATTACATATATACATTAAAGTTAATATATATAACATATATATTTATTTTAAGCACATGCATTTTATTTAGCCCATGGCAGGCCACCTATACACCATCATTAATTAAGTAGCATAATTGCTACTTTAGTCCCTTTAATTCATTTCAATTTATAATTCAACTTTTAACCCTTACGCGATTTAGCCCCTGAACTTTAATAACTCCTAATTTCACAAAATTCACTAATCCAAAAATTAATTAGCTACCCAACTAACTTTGTAAATATTTAATTAAATATTTATGAGTCTGGTTTATGAAAACAGTCCCAAAAATACATTTTTCGACACCCCTAACTATAGTGCCATTACAATTCTCCCCCACCAATTAAATTTCATCCCCGAAATTTACTTAAAAAGTGGTGGGGATATTGAGATCTCATCATCTCTTCAGGTTCCCAAGTCTTTTTCTCAACACTATGGCTACGCCATAGAACTTTTACTAATGGAACACGTTTATTACAAAATTCTTTCATCTCGCGAGCTAAAATTTTGACCGGTTCTTCTTTATAAGACAAGTTGACCTGAATTTCAATTTCTTCTTTTGAAATAACATGAGACGGATCCAATTGTATCTTCTAACACTAGTTTTTTTTAACTAGGGTTGTCGCCCCTACACTTCTAGTTAGATTAGGAGTTCATTTTTCTATTTGAAATAGAGTTTTACAATTCAACTAGGGTTTTACTCCTTCTTACAAATAGATGGCACCAATATGGTTAAATATACAACTTTAAGATATAGTTACTCTTCTCGAAAATAGTGAGATTTTATTCTCTAAGTATTAAATCTATTTTCTGGAATAAAAATTCTACCAATTTCTATTAAGAAGAGATTTTGCTTTCATACTAAAAGTAAAGAAAACTATTTCTAGGCCTGTGTATGATTCGAATTGTTTAAACCCACACTCGAAGCAGTTCGTGATATGAAAATAACGGATAAGGCCGTCGGTTGAGATCCAAAAACGACAAGGATCCTTCTAGCCCAAAACACAGGTGCGATTTCAATGAAGAGTTTATTGCTATAAATATCACAAACTGACTTAGTTTTCAAAATTTTTATTTTTCATTGTACAAGAAAATCATTTTCGAATCAAATTTTTTCAAACACATATGGCGCACCCCATGTCAAATGAAGGGAATTTTAGATAGTATAACCCCCCGTGACAAGGGGATTGGTAAGTGGTCAGTACTTTAAAAAACCCCTATCACTCAAGACTTATTCGGGAAAATTGTTCATGCTAGCGCCCACGAGATTGAGCTCCTTATAATCAGCATCGCACTTACCACCAACTTAATTATTCCCCAGCTACCATATTGAACCAAGTGGAATATTAGGGGATCTTAGGAAACCAACACCACCTATGCCTCCCAACCCACGCAAGGATGCTTTTCTATATCATTTTCGGCACCCTAATGCTCCAAACCATAGTACAAAACGTTGCATTCAGTTGAAGGGTTCCATAAAAGATATTATTTATAGAAGCATTCAAAACAATACATAACCCAATATGTCTATCTCCTGAATAAGGTGAACGACCAAGACACTAAGTCCTCCGGGAATCAGTATGATGATAAAGGGAGACAACCAGTCATGGGCATCATCGATGTCTTGATTGGAGAAAATAAGGAGTGGCCTCCTCTAATTCTAAGAAAAAGGCACATTATAGAGCATAATGTATTGTTCTATATCAATCAAGAAACCTAGGTTCTTTCTTTGGAATATAAGGTTTTTGGACATAAATGAGCGAGAGGTTTTGGATGTAGAAGAGCATGACCCCCTTATCATCTCAACTAAACTATCTTCTTTTGAGGTGAAAAGGATCTTAGTTGAGACGGTTAGTTTAGGGGATATCTTGACAACCTATACATTTTATAAATTAGGCCTCAAGGATGTAAAGTTGAAGAAGGCCAACCCTGTATATGGATTCGCTAACCAACCCATTACGTTTAAGGGATCTATCATACTCTCGATGTTTTTGGGAAATATGGAGTACACACTTACGAAGATAGTTGAATTTCTAGTAGTGCACCATCTGACAACTTACAATCCAATCTTCGAAAGGCTGATCAGGAGGCTGACTAAGATGGTTGTAGCCACATTTTATATGGTAGTCAAGTTTCCCAAGCCAATCGAACAACGGTATATGAAGTGTGACCAAAAGACAGTTTGAGAGTGTCATATAGCCTCCCTATAACTTACACAACAAAGATCGTTGCTTCTTGTAACTATCCAAAATTCAGTGGTGTCGAAAATTGTGATTTTGAGACATCATTTTCATAAATCAAGTCTGTAAATATTAAATATATATATTTATGAAGTCATTATGTAGATGAATTAAAATTCGATTAAGTAATTTAGCAAAAAAAAATATGGTTAATTAAGGCCCATGGACTAAATTGTAAAAGTTTAATCGCTATAAATTTTTTATTAGAAAAAGACTTGGGGACTTAAATAGCAATTATCCAAAAGATTAAAATGGTAAATAAATCAAATTAAAATATATGATAGTAGGATTTAATGGTGGATACCATTAACTTAAACTAATTAAAGATTTATGTTTATAATTAAGATTAAAACATGTTAATTTAAGTATATATAATAAACATAATGGGAAAAAAAAGAGAAGATATTATCACTTTCATCTTCAACCCGTGGAAACCAAAGAAAAAAAAGAAAGGAAGAAAGCTTGAAAACCCTTGGACATTTTGCTGTCAAATTCTAATAAGTCTCTAGCCATTTTTCTTTATTTTTTATGGAAATTGAATCATGGAAGCTTGATTTAACTAGCCCATGTACCATTTTGTGAAACAATTAAAGTTTTTGAAAGATTTCATTTTTGAGAAATGGATGAATTTGGTGTGAATTTGATAGAAATTAAGCTTAGTTTATGAAAATGACTAACTTGTAAACCTTAATTGTTAGATTTGCACACTAGGAACTAAATTAAATAAAATGAAAAATTATTATGAAATTCCGGTAGGAACGGAAAATAGATAGTCCCTAATAATTATATAAGAAATCAAATTTTAATTTGAAGCTTTAAATAATTGAATAAATTGAAAAATATGTTTGATTTTGTATTTTAATGTGATTTGGATGGAAATTGATGTTGTGTCATTGTTGAATTATTTTAGTAGCTAAAGATGAAGCTGAGTAGTCGAGAGGGAAAGGAAAGGCGGGAGCCAACAACGAGTGACGTGAGCTTTTGGTTTGTATTTTTATAATTCGAGATCGATCTAATTATTGTATATTCATGTTAAATTGCATGATTTAGTAATGAAGTGAGTATATAATGGTTGTATGAATTAAATTGTGGTGATTGATATGATATATTGAGATAAAGGACTAAATTGAATAAATTAGAAAGTAGCATGATTTATTTGATATATGATATTTGGTATGAAATTGAGTTGAAGCATGTTATATGATGTGTTGGAATGGTCAATTGATGATGATAAATGTTATATGATGTGAATTGCACTATGTCATGAAATTGGAAAATTGGTTACCTTATTAACTGTTCGAGTATATTTGGTTATAGTTAGCATGCTATAGGATTAGATTATGTACGGCTTTATACTTCAGTTTAGCTGATGATGCACTTATGTACCAATATATTCGCTTCAGTTTAGCTGATGATGAACTTATGTGCCAGTATATTCGCTTTGTTTTAGCTAATGATGCACTTATGTGCCAGTATAATTGCCTCGACTTGTCTGATGATGCACTTATGTGCCAGTATATTTCCTTCGGTTTATCCAATGATGCACTGTGGTGCTAGATTGGGATGTAGGTAGGTTAATCTATGTATCTATCTTGAAATTTGAGTCAAGTTAATAGGGATTATAAAACGTAAGCTTGAAAAATGATATGAAATTGAAATGATTTGATGATCTGGAACTATATTTGTGCATATATGCAATTCGTGATAAATAGAGTATAAAAATAAGATTATGCAAATTAGTTGAATACGAGCCTTGGGGGATGAATTGAATATGAATGAGTCAATAGACTCCAAAAAATGAATCAAATATTAGTAGAATGGTTAAATGGTATTGGTAGATCGTGGAGTTTGAATAGCCTATTGTTGTAGGTATAAATGCTAGAACTTAAATGGTGTTGAATGTTTTAAGTGGTACCAAGATTGGTACTTAGTGAATGGTATGAATTGGTGAACTCTATTGCTAATGATAGATATATTGATGTAGAATTTGCCATATGCATCCTTACAATAATGTGTGATAATGGAATTACTTAGTACGATATCATGTGAATTGGTTGTCTTTGAACATGATTTCATTATAATTATTTGCTAATGTTAATGTTGTGTTATCTTGAATCATAAAAGTACCATTAAGCTTTATCACTCAGCATATGGTTTGTTTTCTTCATGCACAGGTATAGGTACATCTTGAGGTTTCGAGAAGTGATTCTAATATCCAAGAAGCGATCCCTGACTTTGAAATGTTTGTATAGTCTCGTTTTGGTTAAATATATGGCATGTACCTAGGTTGAGTAGATGTTTGTGTAATACAATCACGTTAAAGTTGAGATAGTAATTGTAAGCTAGATATGGCATAATGGTATGGTTCAAATTATGATTTTGACATTATTGATATTAGAATGAAGTTGATGTTCATATATGGTTTTCAAGTGGATGAATTCAGTTGGTATCTTAAAGTTAATAGTTGCTACATATAAAATGTTGTTAGTAAATAAATTGGAGTGGTGTTTTGATGTAAAGAAGATGTGTAAGTTGTGTAAATGTTTATGATCGAACATTGGATTATGATATTTTTGCTTGTTTGAATGCAAGAAAGGTTTGGCTTGTGTAAATGGGAGTAAATTGAATAGTTACCAAATTGGACCATTTGCAAATAGATGATCAAGTCGCGACATCGAACCCTTGTCGTCGTCATGACGAGGAATCCCTGAAGTCGCAACGTTAACTTGAGATTTCGAAATATTTACAATGTGGTCCTAATTGAACTCGGGTTAGCAATAGAGCTTTCGTAAGCTCGTGTAAGACCCAAAAATGATTGTATATCGCATCATATGTTATATTACTCATAATTAAATGTTTAATGGTATAAATTGAATGTAATTTACCATAGTCGCTCCGACAACAAATGTTGCATCCTGTAGCCCGGACCTGATGATCAGGCTAGGTATGAGTGTTACACTTCCTCTCCATTGTTCGCCTTGCTACAAAAATGCTTGTTAGAACTTACCAGTAGGATTAATGTGATTGAAAAACAACCATGGATCTAGAAGGCTTGAAAGGCAAATCTGATGCAAACCTGAAACTCAATCGAATCCAAATCAGATAAAAAAATAAAATAAATAACTATGATAAATAAAATAGAATAATAAATCAAAGATTCAAACAAAAGAAGAAAATAAATAAGATAGATGGAAAAGATAGAACATGGCGTGTAAAAGTCCTTAAGAGCCTTGGAAATTAGAAGAATCCACAACTACTTTCAAGTGGCTCTAATTTCCCCTCCAAGAAAGAAAACTTGGCAAGAAAAAGTTTGAAGATGATCCCCACAATCTGAAACGATTTTTAAAACTCTTCTAAAAGAAAACTCAAGATAAATTCTTAAAAGAAAAGTTCAAAGAGAATTTATTAACTCAAAAGAGAAGTTGAATAATAATAAATTTATTTTCTGTGTACAATGCAAAGGCCTTTATATAGGCTAGCTAAATAAATCTAAATAAAACTCCTAAGTATACTAGAACCCTAATTAATCTAAACAAAAATTGATTTTAAACTAAAATTTCTTATTGACATAAAACTCCTAAATAAAAATTCAGAATAAAAATAATAAAATAATAGGAGTTGATAAACACAATATTTGTCCTATATATAATAAAAATTTAGCCTAAAACCCAAACCCAAACCCAATACGATTTAAACTCGAATTAAAAGCTTGAAACTCATAATTCCAGTAAAAATCCTGTTCAAAAATTCTACTCACGTAGTCTTCACTAGAACAATCATAAATTGAGCTCTCGGACTCAAAATCGAGTGATTCAAAGCATGTTTCGAATATAAGAGATAGATCTTTGAACACCATGAAGGCATCTTAACTAAGAAATGTCTGGATCCCATCCAAAAAGTTGTTGCAAGTCTACTAATTCCCCAAACTTAAAAACTGGCAATGTCGGTGACTGGAATTTAATAAATTTCACTCGTTTCGTATATGTTGCATTCCTCGTTTCCTAAAAAATATCCATCCTTACATATTGCCTTTGATCGAATCTTGGTTTGTTTTGCTTGGCCTTTGATCTTATTGTTGGGCCTTGAGGTAGTGTAAGCCCATCACATCCATGGGTCTGAAATTGGGTCTTGAGACTCGTATCATTCCGCCATTCCTCAAGAAGATTTGTCCTTGAATCTTTAGCTGTAGAAAAAGTAAAGGGATTAGAATTAATAAAATTAAAAGAAAATAAATATTTACCTAAGCTTTCTTATGCACCAAAACTATCTCCAGGATCAAAGATATGATATTGATCCCCCAAATCAACACGAATCAAGTACCTCTCCTTCAAAAAAAAAACCATCAACACTAAACAAAGAAATATTAGGCACATGAGTGTTCAAGTAAAATATAACCTGTAACTTTCTTTGAATATGCATAGTCATCCATAAGAATTTCCAGCGATGAGTCAAGAATTTCACATAATTATAAAATCAAGAAGATTAATATTATTATGTAAAACTTCATATTTAAAGTCTAAGGTCAAAAATTTTGTTGCAAGATCAATTCTATAAGGTTCTTAAGTAAACCTATAGAATTCAACAAAAGTAAGCTTTACATACCTAGATAAACCCATAAAATCATTTGAACTTTAAGACCATTATTTATTGAAACTTGACCAATAAGAAAGCATGTCATAAGGAAAAATAAAATCAGCCGCAAACTTATAAAAAAAACATTCAAGGTATGCCTATATATTTCAATTTCAAATGTATCCTTATTTTTCTTACCTTCTAGCACTTGTGGAGAATTATCAAGGTTCAACTTACCTCTTTCCCATAAGTAAAATCGTTTATTGATGGTAGAGTAATATAATTGGAAGTTTGTCAATGGATCATTAAAGTCCTATAATAAAGAAATGCCACTAAAGAAATTTGAGTTAGGGTTACTTAAAACATAATCATTCCTCACTTTTATATGGGTATTTTCATATTATTTATCCACTTAAAAACTCTCCAATTTTACCATATATGGATTTTCACCCATCAAATTTGGACCGTCAAGTAGATTTTTATCACTCAATGTCTCTTTCTCTCTGTCTTTTCACATGATTCTTCCTCATTTCCCATATCCCCCTTACAAGTATTATGAATTTCAATTCAATACAATACATCTCAGTAGGAGAACATGACATATCTATCTCATCTAACTCTATAGAGTCAAGGAAAAAAATTCACTATCATCTTTTTCCAGTTCACAAAGTTTGTCATCACAAATTTCTTTTCAACTAGAGTAAGAGTCAACAAAAGATACATAGTCATACTTAGTTTCTTCTCTAGTTGGATATTTAATTGGACATTGGAAACCCTTATGATCTTTTGAACTACACCAATAACATTACACAAAAGGTGATAACTCAATCATATTCTCTCTATTTGGATATTTAATCGAACATTAAAAACCCTCATATGGATATTTAGGGGTGTTGCACCACTAGGCAATAGAAGTCATCAAAATCATCCTTCTTGTTTGTTGGTTCTATCACCTGCTCCTCACAGATGTCACCTCCATGGGTCACATTCTCCATAAACTCTTTAATGTCTGGATTATCAGAATCAAAAGTATATCTACCATTTTCTTTAATGATAAGAGCCTTGTTTTAGGGAAATCTCTACTATAATGCCCACGCTCTTTATATTTGAAGCATTCAATCTCACAAGTTCTCTTTATGTTGGAACCACTCGAACTGGGCTACTTAGAAGATACTTGCATTTTCGTAGGATCCTCACTTTTCCAATCTATTTTCTTAGTATCACCACCTTTAGAGAACTTATTAGCAGTAAAAGATAGTTTTGAACTCTTAAAGGTAGAATTAGAACTGTTACATTTATAATAATATGAAGTGGTGAACGAACGAGGACCTTGTGCTTTCAACTGTTGTTCAATCTCATTGACCTTGTGAACTCCCTCATCGAGATCTATATAAGTCTGTAATTACAAGGTATTGGCTATAGGCTTGTTCAAACCATCAACAAAATGTATCACAGTGGTTTCATTATCCTTATCAGCATTAACTCGTTGTATGATCCTTTCCATCTCCTTAAAGTACTGATCAACTGATCGGCTGCTTTGAACACGGCATCGATTTTTTTTACCTCTCTATCGTAATGAGGATGAACAAAACGCTTTCGCATCACTTGTTTCAACTCGTCCCATGTTTCAATTTCCCTTTCTTGGTTTCTTTGACAACTACTTCCAACTTCAGTCCACCAACTTAATGTATAATACGGAAATTCAAGGGTTTCGATTTAAACTTTTTCATCTTCCGAGCATCTATAATAACAAAACATAAGTGTAATATTTTATTCCCACTCACAAGATGCCTCAGGATCATTCTTTCCCTGAAATTTTCGAATTGAGAAGTTTTGTTTAGCCAAAGAAGGTTGCCCACGATCATTATTAACCAAAGTTTCATCATTTGCACAAGGGGCATGCCTAGCATTATTTCCACAAACACGAGGCTATTCAACACCATCAACATGTCCAAAATGACGAGTAAAACGTTCAATTTGAGCATCCAATTGATTCAAGGAATTGATAACTATCTAAATATAGCATCTCGTTGTCTGTCTTTAGCCTCCAGATCATCTAGATCTGGTTGTATCTTACTAATCAAGTCTTTGAACTTATCATGGACCTCATAGAAGTCGTTTTGAAATTTCATCGTGAAATCAGCAAGGTTCTCCATGGTAATTGGTGGCTTTTCACTTGAATTATCACTCCCGTTTCTACTACGAGTATCACGAGTCATTGTGGAAGTTTGGAAAAAAACACAACTCTCAAAAGAAAAAAATTAAGCAAACCGCATTGTTATGCACTTAGAAATAAAATTCAATTTCTCAACGAGGTAAGGATTAATCTTGTGAGTCTTTTAAAAGTGTCTATATCAATCAATAAAAAATTAGAATCAAACTAACAAAGAAAACCTAGTAGCACTAGGAGTCCAAAATTGGTTAGACACCAAAAAATTGTGTTGCACGAATAAAGGAATGTGCAACGTGCTTTAACCTACTAACAAAAGAAAAAATAAAGTATTAGAATTCGTAAAGGAACAATAAAAAGCAAAAACAGATGAAAACCTAAGGGTAAGAGTTAATGAAAATCCCTGAAACTCAAAAACCAGAAAAATTATAAAGTAACTTGACAAACTTTGTTCAAGGTGTTCCTAATTTCCAATAATTACGAAATTTAAATTGGAGCCTCAAATAATTTATATTTGATCTAGAAATTTTCGGCACAAAATTCAACCTACAGAATCTTTTTTCTTTTTTTCTCATATTTTTCTATTTTTCCACTTTTTTAATATTCAAAAAGAGTCCCAAGAATCAATATGTAAAATTTCAGATCATTTGAAAAATGTTTACCTACTGAAAAAAAAAATTGAAAAATTTTTGGGTAAAAAAATTTGTTTTGAGGCTATTTAATGGAAATCAATTTATAAGAACAAAAAAGAACACCAAAATGCCCAAATTTAATACCAAATGATAAGTGAGTGAGGCAGAAGAAGCGGAAGAAGAATCGAATTCAAGTTGTTTGACTCAAGAAGGAAAGATTTAGATATGATCTGAAAGGAATAAACCAAATAAATTTAGAACATAACAAAAATAAGAAATTTTTAAAAAAATAAACAATGAATATTCAAAATAATAACTAAATAGAGAAAAGATAGATTAAAGTAAAGTGGAAGATGGAATTGTAAACAGATGGATATGATGGGTAGAAGGATAAATGTCCAATTGAACCCTATGAGATATAAATCTAAACAAACTCAATTAATGGCTCTAATCAACCTTCCAAGAAATAATCCTTGGCAAATTGAAGGGTGAAGATGAATTCACATGACTCCTTAAAGAAAATCGAGAAGAAAATTACTTTTAAAAATCACGAGAAAGAAATCTTACACAAAGAAACAAACCCCCAGAGTTGAAAATTTTATTAATGAAAACAATTTTTTCCCAATGAACAATGAAGAAGCCTTTATATAGGTAAGCTAAATAAATCTAAATAAAAATCTTAAGTATACTAGAAATCTAATTAACTTTTAAAAAAATAATTTTAAACTAAACTTTCTTATCGACATAAAACTCCTAAATAACTTTAAATACTTAATAATGTAGATCTGATCTAAAAAGTTTTGACACAAAGTTCAACCCACACAATTTTTTTTAATTTTCTTTTTCATTTTTGGTATTTTTCTGTTTTTGCACTTTTTCAGTAACTTTTTTGTGGGAAATATTTTTTTAACATTCTAAAAGAGTTCTAAGAATCAGTATGTAAAATTTCAGATCGTTTGAAAAATGTTTACCCTTTGAAAAATATTTTTTCCAAAAATTTTTCTAGGTAAAAAAATTATGTTGAGGCTGTTTATTGGAAATCAATTTATAAGAAAACATAAAACACCCAAAAATATGATACCAAATATTAGGGATGAGAGCGAATGAGTGTGGAAACAGCGAATGAGTTCTGGTTACGTGAAGTCAGTTTTCTGGGCCATGTTGTATCAGCATCGGGTATTTGGGTTGATCCGAGTAAAATTTCAGCTATACTTGATTGGAAACCTCTGAGGAATATCTCAGAAGTTCGAAGCTTTTTGGGGCTCGCTGGTTATTATAGACGGGTCGTGAAAGGGTTCTCTATGATTGCGACCCCGATGACAAAGTTACTACAAAAAGACGTTAAGTTCGAGTGGTCAGAAAAGTGTCAAAAAAGTTTTGATCAGTTGAAAGTTCTTTTGACCGAAGCTCCAGTCTTAGTTCAGCCAGAATCGGGTAAAGAGTTTGTTATCTATAGTGATGCATCCTTAAATGGTTTGGGCTGTGTTTTGATGCAGGAAGTCAAAGTTGTAGCCTATGCCTCGAGACAGTTAAAGCCGCACAAAAAGAATTACCCGACTCACGATCTGGAATTGGCCGCTATTGTATTTGCGTTGAAAATATGGCGCCACTATCTGTTTGGCGAAAAATGTCATGTTTATTCCGATCATAAAAGCCTGAAGTATTTGATGACTCGGAAAGATTTGAATTTGAGACAGCGTCGGTGGTTAGAATTGCTAAAATATTACGAGCTTGTGATTGACTATCATCCGGGAAAGGCTAATGTTGTTACTGATGCCCTAAGTTGAAAATCATTGTTTGCTTTGCGTGCAATGAACGCACATATGGCTATGTCTGATAATGGTGCGATAGTAGCTGAGTTGAAAGCAAAACCGTTATTTGTTCAACAGATTTGTGAAGCTCAGAAAGTCGATGATGATTTAATTGTAAAAAGAACTCAATGTGACTTAAATGTTGATTCAGAGTTTCTAGTTGATGCTGAGGATTGTTTGAGATTCAGAAACCGATTATGTGTTCCGAAAAATCCAGAGTTAATTCAGATGATTTTGAATGAAGCCCATAATAGTCAATTTTTTGTTCATCCGGGTAGTACGAAAATGTATAACGATCTGAAACAACACTATTGGTTGCATGGTATGAAACGAGACAATTCTGACTTTGTTTCGAAATTTTTAATATGTCAGCAAGTAAAAGCTGAGCATCAGGTACCTTCTGGATTGCTTCAGCCGGTCATGATACCTGAACGGAAATAGGACAGAGTTACGATGGATTTTGTATCCGGTTTACCGTTAACACCAAGCAAGAAAGATGCAATTTGGGTTGTTGTTGATAGATTAACAAAATCGGCTCACTTTGTTCTGGTTCGTATTGGTTATTCACTTGATAAACTTGCTGAATTGTACATTTCTCAGATTGTGAGATTGCACGGAGTACCTGTTTCTATTATTTCGGACAGAGACCCGAGATTTACATCACGGTTTTGGAAGAAATTACAAGATGCTTTAGGTACAAAGCTACATTCTAGCATAGCTTTTCATCCGCAAACAGATGGTCAATCCGGGCGAATCATTCAGATACTTGAGGATATGTTGAGATGTTGCATTCTCGAGTTTGAAGGTACGTGGGAACGATACTTACCTTTGATTGAATTTGCTTATAATAATAGCTTTCAATCTAGTATCAAAATGGCACCTTACGAGGCTTTGTACGGTCGTAAATGTCGTACACCATTGTATTAGACCGAGCTCAGTGAAAATAAGATACACGGGGTTGATTTGATTAAAGAGACTGAACAGAAAGTGAAAGTGATTCGGGATAGTCTGAAATCAGCATCGGATCGTCAGAAATCTTATGCGGATTTGAAAAGAAAGGATATAGAATTTCAAATCGGAGATAAAGTGTTTTTGAAAGTCTCACCATGGAAGAAAATACTCAGATTCAGTCGTAAAGGCAAATTGAGTCCAAGATTCATTGGACCGTATGAGATTATAGAGCGTGTCGGACCGGTTGCTTATAGATTGATGTTACCACCTGAGCTAGAAAAGATTCACAATGTATTTCATGTTTCGATGCTTCGTAGATACCGATCTGATCCTTCGCATGAAATTAGTCCGATGGAGGTTGAAATTAACTCTGATATGTCATATGAAGAAGAACCGATTAGCATTCTGGCTCGTGAGATCAAAGAGTTACGAAATAAGAAAATTCCATTAGTTAAAGTATTGTGGCATAAGCACGGAGTTGAAGAAGCAACTTGGGAATCAGAAGATACAATGAAATAGTGTTATCCAAACCTATTCACTGGTAAGATTTTCGGGGACGAAAATCCCTAAGGGGGGAGAGTTGTAACAACCCGGTTTGACTCTAATCGGAATAGTGGTTTTGGGACCACAAATCAGTGTCCTAAAAATATTTTAATTATATTTTATGTGTTTAAAGCATGTTAGAATGCATGTGTGAAATTTTCGTAAATTAATTTTACCGATTGGTTGTTTAATTTTATAAATGGACTTAATCGCATAAATTATAAAAGTGACTTGCTATTTGTTAAAGTGTTATATTGCTATGTTCTTTTAATGTGGAGGCCTTAAAATGAAATTAGGCCACTAAATGATAGTATGGACGGTAGTGGACTATCATTTTTTTAGCTTTTAT
This sequence comes from Gossypium hirsutum, assembly GCF_007990345.1. NCBI lineage: Eukaryota > Viridiplantae > Streptophyta > Magnoliopsida > Malvales > Malvaceae > Gossypium > Gossypium hirsutum. The sequence goes on along the minus strand of NC_053439.1, from coordinate 36,276,941 downwards.
ATTATTTCATTAAGGATAGTTTGGTAATTATGTTAATAATGATAATAAAAATAAAACAAAACATCACTTGTTCATCTTTTTCATCACCATTGCCGAAACTTAAAAGAAAAAGAAAAGAAAAAGAGTTCCTAGGGTTCGGTCTTGTCTAAGCTTGATTAAGGTATGTGTTTAGCTCGGTTTTTTATAATTTTTACGTTTTTGAGATCGTTGCTTCGAATACTATTTGACCCATGCTTGAATTTTTGATTTTGATGAATATTTTGGTCTATGCCATTGATGAATAATTGTGTTTTGTGATGTTTGATAGTGAATAATGAAAGATATGTTTTAGATTAATATGTTTTGTATTGGAATTTTTGGTGAAATTGAGTAATTAAGGTTAAATTTCAAAATAATATTTTTGAAAGGCTAAAATGTGAAATAAATGAAATGTGTGGACTTGTATGAAGACAAGGAACATTCGGCCCTAGCTTAGTGTAGGAAAATTTTGTGTATTTTGTGTTTTGTGCAAAAATGACTAAATTGCAAAAAGTGTAAAATGTTAGGGGCAAAATGGTAATTTTCTCATTTATGCATTTTTGGACTTAATTGAATGTTTTGATGAATAAAAAGGTTAAATTTGATTATGTTTAGATCAAGAAACGAAGAAAACGAATTTGGATAGGGGAAAAACGAAAGTAATCGAATAGTCGATCGTGTCCGCTGAAATCCGAGGTAAGTCTATTAGCTATTTAATTTTATTAAATCAACATATGAGTATGTATATCAATGGTATGTGTGTTGAGTTAAATTTAAAAGTATAAAAGAAAGAAATTTGGAATTTGAAAGTATGAAATTATGTATACATATATATGTTAGATTCGAATGGCTATGAATATACAAATATGCATATGAATGTCCATGTAATAAATTTAGGTATGACCATATATGTATAAATTATATTCGAATATACATATATATATATGTAAAATTTGTTGTATTGAATTTAGGTATGAAATTTCAAAGGTATGAGATATATTTGAACATTTGTATAAGTTGAAGTGAATAAGTATGTGTATTTATGAATAATAATTATATTGAGTATAAGTATGAAATTATATTCAATTATATATATACATATGTATATGTTAAATTCGAATATGTATGAATATTTAGGTATATGTTCTTGTTTCGAAAATAAGTATAGAGTATTATATGGTTGTTAGATTCGAATATGCATATATGTACATGTATAAGATCTTGTATTGAAATGGTATATGAAACTATATAGGTATATAGGGAATTCAAATGTTTAAGGTACCTAGTATATTATAAGTTAAATTTTATGGTATTAGAAGTGGAATCTATAGTATGAGGTTATATATACATAAATGTGTTTCGGTTGAATCATTGAATTATTTAAGCTAGATTTGATGATTGGGATTTATATCTATCCATGTGTTTTACAGACATAAGTTATGAATATTGAGCTGAATTGTATGTGGATTTTATATACAAATAAGAGATACAACTTCTGTGAATTGAGATTCTTTTATTAAAGCTCAGTATCAATCGGATTTATTGCCAGTGAAATTGTTCAGACTATACGTCTAGCAGGCTAAGTGCCGGTGAATTGAATCGGACTATACGTCCAGAAGGCTAAGTGCCGGTGAATTGAATCGGATTATATGTCCAGCAGGCTAAGTGCCGGTGAACTAAATCAGGCTATAGGCCTAGCAGGCTAAGTGCCGGTGAACGGAATTAGACTATAAGTCTATCAGGTGAAGTGCCAGTGAATCTGTTTAAATTAAGTGATTCTAAGCATTGGGTATAAATATATATATGATTTTAATTAAATGAAATGGATAAATATATGAACATTGTTTCAAGATGTTTGAAGAGTATATAATCGTTCGAATCTTTGTGATTAGTGAGTATGTATATATATATCGGTTGTCATGAAATTGTTGGATATTTAAATGTGTATATGTATGCATTCGGCATAGGTGGGTATAAGTGAATATGTGCATTCGGCACTTATAGTTGATAAGTATAAAAGTTATGCTTTTGGTATATGTAATTGAATAATTATATATAAATGGATCCGATGAAGTGCGAACAATAAGTACTCTAGAAATCAGTATATGCAGTTAATGATTATGTTAGTAACTTGATTATATGCATATAATGTATATACCTTTGTCCGTTTATGTATATTAGTTAAATATACATTCTTTTAGATTTAAACAAAATGACTTAATATAACAATGTTTGGTTAGTAATTATATTTGATATTTGTGATTTCAATAAATTTACTTAAAGAATTATGTTATTCTTTTATATGTATTTTTAGATATGCTATAGACTTACTAAGCTATAAAAGCTTACTTTGATTGTTTTTGTCCATTTGTTTTTATAGATTTTGGAGACGCGTTACGAGCTCGGGGATCATCAGCATAGTCTATCACACTATCGACTTCTTTTGGTATTTTGTTAAATATTTGAACTTGATCTTATGGCATGTATAGGTTTGAGTACGATGTTGGTTAGATTTTGATTGTAAATTATAAACAGCTATGCGAAAATGATTAAATTTTCATGTTTGTGATCAGTTTGGTTTTAAAAATGGTTGTGTTTGTTCGGTAATGCCTCGTAACCCTAATTCGGCGACGGATACGGGTTAGGGGTGTTACATCTAATTTCCCCTCCAAGAAAGAAAACTTGGCAAAAAAAAAGTTTGAAGATGATCCACACAATCTGAAAAGATTGTTAAAACTTTTCTAAAAGAAAACTCAAGAAAAATTCTTGAAAAAAAAACTAAATGGGAATTTATCAACTCAAAAGAGAAGCTGTTGAATAATAATCAATTCATTTTTTTTGTACAATGCAAAGACCTTTATATAGGCTAGCTAAATAAATCTAAATAAAACTTTGAAGTGTACTAGAACCTTTATTAACCTAAATAAGAAATAGTTTTAAACTAAACTTTCTTGTTGATATAAAACTTCTAAATAACTTTAAATACTTAATAATTATAAAAAAATTTGGAATAAAATAATAAGAGCTGATAAATACAATATTTGACTTATGTGTAATAAAAATTAAGCCTAAAACCCGAACCCAATACGACTTAAACTCGAAATAAAAGCCCGAAACTCATAATTTCTGTCATAATTCCATCCAGAAATTTTGCTCACGCAGTATTCACTAAAACGGTCATAACCTGAGTTCCCAAACTTGAAATCGAGTGATTCAAAGTATGTTTTGAAGCTAAGAGATAGATATTTGAATGCTATGAATACATCTTAATCCATAAATGTCAAGATCCCATACAAATATTTGTTGCAAGTTGAATAATCTTTTGAGCTTGAAAATTGACTACTTGGTTGAATTGACTTTAATACATGTCACCTATTCCATGCATGTATCATTATTGGTTTCCTCGAAAAGATCCATCATCGCATATTGGCTTTGATCGAATCTTGGTTTAATTTGCTAGATCTTTAACCTTGTTCCTGGGCCTTGAGGTAGTGTAAGCCCATCACATTCATGGGCTTGAAGTTGGGCCTTGAGACTCGTATCATTCCCCAATTCCTCAAGAAGAATCGTCCTCGAATCTTTAGCTGTAGAAAAAGGAAATGGATTAGAATTAATAACAATAAAAACAAACAAATACTTACCTAAGCTTTCCTATGTGCCCAAACTATCTTCAAGATCAAATATATGATTTTGATGCCCCAAATCAATGTGGATCAAGTACCTCTCCTTCAAAAAAGAACCATCAACACTAAACAAAGAAATATTAGGCACATGGGTGTTCAAGTAAAAATAATAATCTGTAACTTTCTTTGAATATGCATGGTCATCTGTAAGAATTTCCAACGATGAGTCAAAAATTTCACATAATTATAAAAATCAAGAAGTCTAATATTATTATGTAAAATTTTATATTTAAAGTCTAAGGTAGAAAATTTTGTTGCAAGTTCAAATGCATAAAGTTCTTTAATAAACCTGTCGAATACAACAAAAGTAAGCTTTACATACCTAGATAAACCCATAAAATAATTTGAACTTTAAGACAATTGGTTATTAAAATTTGACCAATGAGAAAGCATGTAGTAAGGAAAAATAAAATTAGTAGCATACTAATAAAAAACATTAAAGGTATGTCTACATATTTCAATTTTCGATGTATCATTACTTTTCTTACCTTCTAGCACTTATGGAGAGTGTTCAACTTACCTCTCTCCCATAAGTAAAACTGTCTATTGATGGTAGAGTAATATAATTAAAAGTCCATCAATAGAGCCTTAAAGTCCTGTAATAAAGAAACACCACTAAACAAATTTGAGTTAGGGTTAGTTAAAACATAATCATTCTTCACTTTTGTATGAGTATTTTCTTGCAGTTCATATTCTTTTTCCACTTGAGAACTCTCAAATTTTATCTCATATGGATTTTCACTCACCAAATTTAGACCATGAAGTAGACTTTTATCACTCAAGGTCTACATTCTCTCGATCTTTTCTCATGATTCTTCCTCACTTCTCATATCCCCCTCACAAGTATTATAAATATTCAATTTGTTACAATACATCTCACTAGGAGAACACGATGTTTTTATCTCATCTAACACCATAGATTCGAGGAAAAAAATTTCACTATCTTTTTTTTCCGGTTCACAAAGTTCGCCATCATAAATATCTTTTCCACTAGAGTAAGAGTCAACAAAAGGTACAAAGTCATACTTATTTCTTCTTTATTTGGATATTTAATTGGACATTGGAAACCCTTATAAGCTTTTGAACTACACCAATAACATTGCACAAAAGGTGATAGTTCAATCGTATTCTCTCTATTTGGATATTTAATTGGATATCAAAAACCCTCATGATCTTTTGAACTACACCAATAATATTTCGTAATAGGTGAGAGATCAGTTGTACTCCTCCTTTCACTTGGCCATCTCCCATTGAATTGACAAACTAATTTATGACCACTTTTTCCATCACAATAAGTCTCTTGATCATTTTTCCATAAAATTATTGAATTGAGACCTTTGATTTAGCTAAAAAATGTTGTCCACGATTATTATTAACCAAAGTCTCATCATTTGCATAAGAACAGATCGAACATTATTTGCACGAAGACGAGGTTGATCAACCTTATTTCCCTAGTTACGATGCGACGCTCAATTTTGGTACTTAGACATTCCAATTTCTTGATGATCGTGTCTAGAATAGTCTCACATTACTAATCTCGAGCATTTTGAACCTCTTGACCCCTTTGCAACTTCTCAATCATAGTATCGCGAATCATTATGAAAGCCTGAAAAGAACATAAAACTCAAGAAAAGAAAAGTTAAGCAAACCTCACTATTATACACTCAAAAATAAAAATCAAATTCTCAACGAGGTAAGAATTAATCTTGTTAGTCTTTTAAAAGTGTCTATATCAATTAGTCAAAAATTAGAATCAAACTAGCAAAGCAAACCTAGTAACACTAGGAGTCTAAAATCGCTAGACACTAAAGAATTGTGTTGCACGAAGAAAGGAATGTGCAAAGTGTTTTAACCAACTAACGCAACAAACAATAAAGTGTTAGAACACGTAAAGGAACAATAAAAAGCAAAAACAAATGAAAACCTAAGGCTAAGAGTCAATAAAGATCCATGAAACCTGAAAATTGTAAAGCAACTTAACAAACTTCATTCGAGGTGTTCCCTATTTCCAAAAATCAAAAAGTTTAAGCTAGAACCTCCTCAAATAATTTAGATCTGATCTGTTTTCGCACAAAATTGAACCCAAAAAATATATTTTTTAATTTTTTTAATTATTTTTTTGTATTTTTCTATTTTTACAATTTTTCGATCACTTTTTTGTGGGAATTCTTTTTAATATTCTAAAAGAGTGCCAAGAACTAGTATGTAAAATTTTAGATCGTTTGAACAATGCTTACCCACTAAAAAATATTTTTTTCCAAAAAATTTTTGGATAAAAAATTTGTTTTGAGGCTGTTTGTTGGAAATCAATTTATAAGAACACCTAAAATGCCAAAAAATCTAATACCAAATGATAAGGATGAGAGTGGATGAGTGTGGAAACAGTAGAAGAGGATTGTAAAGTTTGTCCGAGTCGCGTATTTGACTTAGGGCTCTAGATGTTCAGAAATAAACTTGAATTTTGACATAACCTGAAACACAAACGAATCCAGGTCAGACAAAAAAATTGAAGAAAAAAACAATTGTAATAAATAAATAAGATAAATAAAATAGAATAATAAATCAAAACTTATAACAATAAAGAAGAAAATAAAGAAGATAGATAGAAAAGATGGAACGTGGCGTGTAGAAGTCCTAAAGAGCCTTGGAAACAAAAAGAATCCACAACCCCCTTCAAACGGCTCTAATTTCTCCTCCAAGAAAGAAAACATAGCAAAAAAAAAGTTTGAAGATGATCCCCACAATCTGAAAAGATTGTTAAAACTTTTCTAAAAGAAAACTGAAGAAAAATTCTTGAAAAGAAAAACTCAATGGGAATTTATTAACTCAAAAGAGAAGTTGTTGAATAATAATCAATTCATTTTTTTGTGTGTGTGTACAATTCAAAGGCCTTTACATAGGCTAGCTAAATAAATCTAAATAAAACTCTTAAGTATACTAGAACCCTAATTAACATAAACAAGAAGTAGTTTTAAACTAAATTTTCTTGTTGACATAAAAATCCTAAATAACTTTAAATACTTAATAATTATAAAAAATCAAAATAAAAAAAATAAGAGTTGATAAATACAATATTGGGCTCATGTATAATAAAATTAAGCCTAAAATCTGAACCCAATATGATTTGAACTCGAAATAAAAGCCCAAACCTCGTATTCTCGTCATAATCCTGTCCATAAATTCTACTCGTGCATTCTTCACTAAAACGGTCATAACTTGAGTTCCTGAGATCGAAATTAAGTGATTTAAAGTGCATTTCAAATCTAAGATGTAGATATTTGAACTCTATGAAGACATCTTAAACCATAAATGTCTGGATCCCATATAAATATTTGTCGCAAGTTGAATAATCTTTTCAGCTTGAAAATTAACAGCATGGTTGAATTGACTTTAATACATTCCACCCATTCCATACATGTATTATTCCCCGTTTCCCTAAAAAGATTCATCCTTGTATACTGGCTTTGGTCGAATCTTGGTTTGATTTTCTTGATCTTTGACCTTATTGTTGGGCCTTGAGGCAGTGTAAGCCCATCACATCCATTAGCCTGAAGTTCGGCCTTAACACTCATATCACAACCCGTGTATTAATTTGTAAAACTGTTAAAGTTGTTAAAGTTTCTATAGATGAGTTTTTTATGAAATTGGTGTTGAATGGTTAGATTTTAAACTTAGAAGTGAAAAATGACTAGTTTGTAAGGTTTAATTATTAGTTTTTGAACATATGGACTAAAGTGTATAAATTTCAAAATTGGAGTAAATTTTCTATAATTATTGATAGTAGTGAGTCTTTGAAGGATTTAATTTAGATCAATTTCAAAATCGAAGCTCAAGTTTGAAAGATATCGCAAATTCAATTTTAGAGACTAAATTGAATAAAATGCAAAAATTCAGTGGAATTTGAAAAATAAAAATTGAATTGATTCATACTTATAATTAGATGTTATAAAATTTTTGGAATTGATAAATTGAATTGAATAATTTTTTAGATAAAAAAATTGGACCAAATTAGAAATAATCAAGGAAAAGACAAAAATTGTTGAATAGTCCTTGAAGTTCCAACTTAATTGTTGATTTTGTCTGGTAAGTTCATATGGTATGATTTTATTTAAATTTTTATAATTGAATTATGAGTTTGTGTATGTTTTATCATAATTTGAATTATTTACAATTTGGTACAAAATGTGAGATATGAACTAAATTGTAAAAAAAGATAAATTAATTGATAAATTGAATATGATGAACTAAATTTTGGGATATTTAATTAATTAATAATTGATTATGACTGATCGAATCATATTGTTATGAATTTGATTGATTATGGAGATAGAAGATTAAATTGAATAAAATTGAAAATAGTATAACTTTATGAAATTATGAAATTTGCTTGGAATTGTGACAAATCATGATAAGCTATGTATGAAATGGTATTTTGATTGATGAATTGATATTGATATCATTAGAATGGGATTCAAACTTATAATGAAATTGGATTATTGGTTACCCTATTAACTGCTCAGGCAAAGTCGAATATAGTTGGCATGCCATAGGATAGACAGGGTACGGGTTACTTTGACTACATGTCAATGAGTGTTGGGCACAACTTTTACCTTGATTATATTGATGAACGTTGGGCGCAAACTAATTACTTTGGGATTGTCCAACAAGGCACTAGGTATCAAATTGGTATGTTGGTTGGATTCGTGTATCCGTTTGAGTTTGAGTCAAATTAATAGAGATATAAAATGTAAAGATTATAATGGTATATCAATTGATTTGATATTGTAAAATAATGGTTAAAATAAGAGTTATAATATATGAATTTTGATAGTATACAAAAGATTATGCAAACTGGATACAAGTCCTCTTCTTCTGATATAAGAATGTGACAAATCAATCGATTCAATTCGGAATATGATTGGAATATGATATTTAAGTGATTAAATGTTGATTATAAGTGAACTGGAATGTTATATGTTTGAATTACTATATGATACGGTTATATGTTGAACTCACCTTGTTGATATGTGGTTGTCATGTTTAGGCAAACTTGTCAAGCTAGTAGCTTATCATATTAAATTGTAAATGGAGGTAAGTTGTTGTTTAATGTCTATGTACTTACTAAGCATTCGATATGCTTACCTTGTTGTTTTCCCTTTCCCTATAGATTTCCAACTTGTGAAATGTGTCAAGCGGATTGTCGAGAAGCTAAAAATATCCTATTATCAATTCGGTAGCCTTTTAATCATTTTGAAGCTCATTTTTGTGGCATATATATAGGTCTTATACTTTTGTTAACTTAGAAGTTTATATGGTTGTATCTTTTATAATGTTTGATCTTTGATAAGGTTAATGCCTATTACACATGAATGTTTTGGTACCATTTCAAGCTATATGTGTGGCACTTGAAATGACATAGTTGAGTATGAATTTACATGGTTAAAATCAAGGTATTGAATGGCTCTATGCACATTTGATTGGTTTGTGATTCAGTAAGTTGAATTGGTATGATTTGGTACCAAATTGAGGTATATTGGATTGGTTGATTGGGAAATGGTTGAATGCAATGTTGGGAATGTGTTTTGATATGTTTTTATGTAGGAGAGGTTGTGCAAATGTGCATCTTTTAGTAAGTTTGAATTATGGCTAGGAGATAGGTACCAAATGATCTAATTTGTACCAAAAACAGAGTTCACATCGCGATGTTGGGCGATGGTCGTCTTGACGAGGTCTAGACTTTAAGTCCTGGCATGACAAGGAACCTTTTCATCACAACGAGGCCAACTCAGCATGTCACATCGTGACGTCGATCTGAAATTTTGAAACTTTACAATTTGGTCCTATTTTATGCTCAGGCCAACAAAAGAGCTTTCGTAAGCTCGATTAAGACTAGGAAAATATTGTCTATCATGATGTGAATGTGTTTATGTTATTATTGGATGTTTGAATGATTTTTTTTCTGAATATTTGATGGTAGTTGCTCCAGCAACGGATGTCACATCTTGTAGATCGAACCCGGCGATCGAGTCAGGCAGGGTGTTACACTTTGCTAGTTAAGTGCAAGGATGTCTTCGCTTGGTTTGTTGCTGACATGGTGATCACACACCCCTCCATTATTCAACAATACTTGGGAATGTATCTCAATGCCCACCCAGTGAAACAAAAGAAAATGTGATTCTTTTCGGAGACAGTGACAGTGGCAGTGGCAAGATAATAAGTAAATTGTTGGCTGCAGGGTTTGTTCGCAATGTTACTTATCCAAACTGGGTCTCAAATGTGGTGATGGTTCCCAAATATGGGAATAAGTGGCGAATGTGTGTGGATTTCACAAATTTGAACAAGGCCTGCCCGAACGATGTTTCCTATTTCCCTTGATTGATCGATTGGTTAACGTCTTAGTAGGGCAAGAATTCATGAGTTTTATGGATGCTTTCTTCGGGTACAATTAAATTTTCATGGATCTGGACGATTAAGAAAAGATAACATTCATTACAAAAGACAAACTGTTCTACTATAAAATGATGCCTTTCGAACTAAAGAACATTGGGATAGTGATAACTCCCCATTCTTTTTTTTTAAGAAAAAACTAATAGTTTTTAGCGCTAAACACAATAATATAGTGACCACTTTTCACCGTACCGAACGCTAGAAACCTTTAATATAAATACATTAGTTACTTATAACCAATTAAGTATTAAAAAAGTTAACATATACTTCAGCATGCTCAAATCCATGTATTTTTAGTTGTTGTAATAACAATAGTGCCAACTAAGCTAAAAACTCAATTGACACGGTGTGCTTGGCACCAATATTTTTGTAAGCTCTCGAAAGATACAAGTTCAAAATCAAATTAACTTAGGCTATGTTTGTTTCACTAAAAACAGTTTTTAGAAAATGATTTCTGGAAAATAGATTGATTTTCTGAAAAAACTTATATTTTCTGGTGTTTAGATGATGCTGTGTAAAATATTTTCCTTTATTTGCTAAATTTTCATTAAATCATTTTTTAAAAATTGTTTTTAGTGAAACAAGCACAACATAAATTTATTTGTTGCAAAATATTATAGAAGCATTTTCTTTTGACAATCAAATTTTATTTTATAATAAGATAATATTTTATAATAAACAATGATTAAGTAAAGCTTAATTTAAATTACATATTATATATATTACATATATGAAGTGGATAGCGACACATTGGTGTTGGAAGGTGTAAATAAAGTTAAGCATGATTTAAACATTCATATTTATATTATTAAAATTTTCATATTTTACAATATAAAACATTTATTATTGAATATATATAAATTGTAATATATATTTATTATCAAAATATTAACATGAATTTCTTTAATAATATATTAAGAATATTATTTAAATTTTAAAATTATTATTAATGTAAATTTATTATTTATATAAAATTTTAATATTAAATAATTTATTAAAATAATAATTTAAATTAATAATTTATTATATTATTAAATATAAATAATTAAATATTTATGTTTAATGGTATTGAATATTATAATATTTGATATAATATTTTAATATATTTAAAATTTAAATTTTAAAATTTATTATTAATATAATAATATCATACTTGATTCAAATTATTTTTTATATAAAAATTAAGTTATTCACGAAGGAGCTCATTTTTGGAAAAAAAATTATTTACGCTTTTCAAAAGGGTAAATTAATTTTTCAAAAAAAAGGACTTATTTTATATTGACTTGTAAGTTATTTTCTATTTACCAAGTTATTTTTCATGAAATAAAAAATAGAGAAATGCATAAAGCATTTTCCATGAAACAAACGCCCCCTTGATTGCATAAAAGTGTTTAAGGCAAAGTAGTCAATACCCTACCAATAGGTGTACTGTTTTAGTCTTGATACTGATACGTACCAATATTGGCATATTTCGATGTACCGCTTTGGGTTTATCGATGTTTTTAAATATTTTTCACATATATATTTATAATCTAATTTTTAATTTCTTGATAAATTATATATACATTTAAATATTTTTTACATATATATTTATAGTCTTATTTTTAATTTCTTAATAAATTATTTATTATTTTGGTAAAAAAATAAATTATATATCACATATACATACAAATATATCTTAATTACATTCATATAAATATATTTATATGTAAATATATGTTTTAGAATTAATAATTAGGTTCAATAATTTTATTTACTAACTATAATTGCAGAAAAATTAAAATGGTTAGGAATAAAATTTAAAAGTTGGTTTAAAATATCAAAATATTGTACCAACCGGTACAGGTTGGTACAATTCAATATTGATCGAAACACATCGAAAATTTAACCAAAACAGAACATATAAAACTTGGTATCGGTTTAAAATCGAAACGTTACATACTATTTGGTATGGTACTCACTGCCATGGTTTGAAGGCTTAGAGTAAGTTTAAAATGGCTAAACTACTTTCATAGCCACCCAACTATGAAAATTTACAAATTGTCATTCAACTATTAGTAATTTTCTTTTTTGGTTGCCCAATTATAAAAAATTACAAAATAATTACTCAAATATTCAATTGTCTTTTTTAGTCAAGCAACTATCTTTAATTTTTGGATGTTTTTATTTCTACGTAGGTCAACTAATGATCATAAAATACAAAAATTAAATAGTTAGATGATTATTTTGCAATTTTTTATAGTTAAATGACAATAAATAAATAAATTTATTAATAGTTGAAAAATTATTTTGTAACTTTTAAAAATTAACTATAAAAAAGAAAAAGAAAACTATAATTGGTTAACCTCTACCATAGTTTACCCATTGAAAATATATAAAAATTATTTAATAGCTCTTTAAATGAATATTTAATACCAACTTTTCCGAATCAGTAGCCTGCCTCCCCCTCCTTGGGCTGCACGATTTCCCTCTCCCTTTTCTTTTTCCTTTTGTTTTTTCTTTTGTCATCCTTTTTCAGCCATGGGTTGGTGTGACTGCCGACGCACCGCTTCTCAACTGACCCTCCTCCAACTTTCTACAGGACACCAGTGTTACGAGTTTCAGCACTCCGCTTTGAACTGGTGACAGTGCTACCGACGTTCGTTTTTGACCCCTTATTTTATTTTGCATGCGAATGGAACTTCTTATTTGAAAACGTAAGGTTAAAATTGTCAAATTATCATATTTGAACTTTAAATATTATACGTAAGGCTTCTTAAAAAAATATTTGTTTATGGTAGCATTCTTTTTCAGAATATATCCTAAAATGCTTAAATATATCATATCTTATCTTATTTTCGATAATTTGGATGATAATCAAGTCTTTAAACCAAAGGTTTTCATGCCTTCTTAAATTGCAGCAAAAGGGTTGCCGAAAAATTGCATTCCAAGTCATTGATGAAAGGAGCTCAATGTCGCAAAACATAAAGATGAAACAAATATAAGATAACATCCTTATAATCTAAAGTCTGAAAACCAAAACAGCATTATAACACTATGAAACAAGAGATACCATACCAATCATTCTTCTTCAGCGATCCTGCCCTTCTCGCTAACATAGATACCATCAAGGAACTTTCTAATATCCTTGTTCTTCACATGGCATTTCTGTTCCAATCAAAACTCACATTCATCAACATAAATGCCAAATATCAATCATCTCCAGCTTCAATCTCAGTGTTTAAAAGGGATCGACAGAGGGCCTACCTGGTTTATCAAAGCTGCCGAGCGTGACACAAGTTCGATATCGTTACCATCCAACACGATCTCGTCTTTAACCTTCTCTGATCGAACAATGGATACCCCTTCCAACATATCCACCTTTCGCACCTGATGTTCACCGGTGCAAACGTTAACATAATGTCATTGGAATACAAGGAACTTATCAAACTCTTGAACATGTTTCATATTTGGTTACTTGAACCCTAAAACATGAACAATTTGGTTCAATATGTAAAAACAATGCCTACCCATTTCTCTACATCAGTCAATGCAACCAGAACTCCAGAAAATATAAGAATTTTACGTTTACATCAAGTCCTAGGGGTGTTGACATTAAACAAACAAAATATATGAATCAATGTATGCTCTTAATGTAGCATTTCAACAGCACCGTACGCTTGAATAGGCCAAAAAGAAAACGAAACAAAAAAAGCCCAAATATATGATAAAAACAATAATAAATGCCTTATTCAAACAAAAAAAAACAAATAAAGGGAATTAAATCAACAGTGACAATGTGATTTCGATTCAATAAGAGATTAAAAAGACGGAGAGAGAGAGAAAGAGAGAAGACCTTCTTCTCGCCAAGGAAATTACGGATCTCGATGGACTTGTTGCCGTTAGTGATGGAGGCGTTGATCGGAAAATGAGCATAAACAAACCTCATCTTGTAACGGTAACCCTTGGTGACGCCGGTGATGAGATTCTCAACGTGGCTGAGAGCAGTACGGATGGCGGCGCTAGTCTTTCTGGAGCCAAACCAAGCCTCGATCCTGAGCTTGCGCTTGCCGCTCTCCTCGTCCTTGATGAGGTGAAAATCGAGGTTGAGGTGCTTGAAGTTACGGATGAGCTTACCCCTGGGACCTTCAACCTCGATCATCTTGGCCTTCACCTTAATAGCAACCCCATCAGGGATGTCCATTGTCTCTGAAGAAAGAATGGTCTTCATTTTACTTGCCCTCTGCTTCCTTTCTCGGGGCGGCTTCGATGGAGGGACTAAGTAGAGTGTAAAAACCCTATAACTTAAAGACTGTAATGTTATATAATTTATCAGTATAAATGGTATCGTAGGATTCAGTTTTGGGCGGGCTTTAGGGTTAAGAGAAGAAAATAGAGGAGAAAAATAGATTGCTGTGAGAGTCCGGCCCAATTAAAAAGCTTATTTTTCGAGATAATAAGCAATAAATTGAATTAATGTAAACTTGTGTATTTATCAAAAGTTAATTAATTCACCTTACTTTATTGTTAGTTGCTTTTTTTTTAATCAACAAATTGTCTAAACCAAAATTTACTATTCTATTAATGTCAACAACAAATAATGACTCTTTAGGAATGTCTTCAAACACCTGCATATTTATACTCTTTTTTTGTAGCTAGTTGCTTATTTTTTAATCATATGTAATTTATTATTTCATTTTATTATATTTTTAATTGTGAATAATGACCAACCGATTGAGTCTTAACTTCATTATCATGAATATTGTTGTCAATAAAAGAAGACATGTGTTCGAGTGTACTAAAATGCATTATTCTCTTGTTTATAGATTGAGGAGGGACTATGAGTAATTTTAAGCATTATGTCAAGTAAATATAATCAGAACCTATTAAAAAAATATTAGAAATTGTGAGTAATGACCAAAATGTATAATAATTTAAGTGTGCAAGGGATAATTTGGCCCGTGCAATTCTCATGTAATTAGTAGCCTTAGAGTAGCTAAAGGCTATCTTTTCCAACCTTACCCAAGGTGTAGACGGGGGAAGGCGATAGCCCCGCCTCCACCCAAAAAATGGTAAAATTGTCTTGTAATGCCTTCAAAATTTTTAAAATTACAAATTAGTATAATGATAAATTTTCTCCTCACTTCCTCTCTCCTAAAAAAAATTATGATTTATCTTTGTCCCAAAGTAATTTTTTAGTTTTGCCCTTGATCTTACCGTTATTCACTTATTCTGAAAAAAAAAATACTCATTTTTTCAATTTTTTTATTACCTCTCCTAATTTAAGCATTAAACAACATTTCGAAGCATAAACTCCCCTTGTGGATTTCTTTTTGTCTTATAGGTTTCTTTGCACATCCAGCCTAAGATATATTATATGGCTAGCCTCTTTGTAAAGAAAATATTATTTGGCACATGCAAAGAGCCTAATAATGATTGAGTGTGTCTTAAAGTTCTATTTAAATTTATTGTGATTTGAAGCTGCAGGTGTGCAGTTGTTGTTAAGTTATAATACAATAGATATACTTGGATGAAAGTATTCTAATAATCGAATCCAAAAGAAAATAATTTACTTCAAATTTAGGTTTTGAATACTTATAATTATTAACCTAATATTGAATTCATGATTATGAACACGACCGACTTAAAGGAATTTTACTCTAATTACTAAAAAGCAAAATTGTTGAAACTACTGAACTAAAACAATCTCAATTAAAAACTTTCCTTCCAGGTGTAAAAATGTAGTGGTTGATTAGTTTAATTAGAAACTAATGATTAGGCTTAGTCAAATTGATCAGGAATTATCTATTGTTAACTTTAGATCCTCACGATCTCTCGACTCACCTCGGATTCGCATATTAGCCAATTGCTTATAGGGTCTCTCAACTCCTAGCAGTAAGCAACTTCGATTGATCTAGTATATTAAAGTCAGATTTCTCATTTGGAAGATTGACATGTTTGTCCGGTTGCATGGGTTCAACAACTTGGACAGGTTCAGTAGCTTTGGGCGATTGGGCAGCTTGAGTTGCTCGGCCACAAGGCGGTGGATGCTTCGCCTGTTAGGTTGGACGACTTCGTCAGGTTCAACACACGCTTGCATATTCCTCTTCCAACGACTTAATAATACCCATTTTTGCAGAAGTTAGATGATGCTCTCCCGAGTAATATAAATGTGGTTTATCGCGGGCCTTAAACCAATTGTAATAAGGTTAAATGGTGCAAAATTACCATTATTGATCAAAGCCCCCTCAACAATATCTTAAAAGTAATTGGTTGGATGTTAACATTCTCATCCGGAATAATTATCTAATTGCACTCTTTCTTAAAATGCAAATAAAAAATAAGATAAGTATCGAAGTTCATTAAATTTAATAGAATTTCTTTTGTTATGCTGAACTACCATAAAATATGATCATTTTGATTTCAACAAATGACGAATAAGTATATAAGTAGTGTGCACATGTTAAAATCTTTGGATCTCGGTACGACATCCAACAAAGCTACAAAAAATTAATTAATACCTATGTGTGAAGATCTTTATGATCGAACCATGTAATATAATTCTTCGAATAAGTTATATGGTCACAATTATTAATCCTCCTAATTTTTTAAAGATATAAAACATTTATATTGTAATATATTTTATAGCATGTGCTTATGTTTTTCCTTTTAAGAAGAAAAAGAAGTTGAATAAAGGACTCTAGCATGTGAAAGAATCTCATCTTGAGTTACATTTTGTGGAGTACGTTGAAGCGCCTCCTACACCAAGTAAATTTTTAATCGATTTCCTATCGTAATTAGCCGCCAATTATTCGAACTAGCTTGTGAAAACCCTAAACCTAGCTGTTTTTTATTTTTTATATATAGATCGAACCTGATTGCAGGATAGACAAATGAAGAAATCCACGTCCTTGATAGAAATGAATAAAAAATATTGTTGTATGAGAACCACACAATTACTCGAATCTATATTTGTTTCGGTAATCATAAATTTATGGAACCATTAAATAAAAGGATGTAATTGTTTAAACTATAAATATTTTATTTTGATAGGAAAACGATAAATTGAATTTAGAGTCCGTTTGTTCACATATAAAATGTTTTATGAAAAATATTTTTTGTATTTTTCTGTGTTTGTTCACTACAGCAGAACAGGTTTTTAACAGCATTTTTTTTGCCTTTAGCGGCGCTTGTAAACGCCACTAAATCCATTTCTGGCGCTTGAAGAAGCGCCGCAAAAAATGCCGCTAACGACAACGTCGCAAACTTTTGCGGCGCTTACAGAAAAAAAGCCCCTAAAGATCATGTTCTTTAGCGGCGCTTAGAAAAAAATGCCGCTAAAGATCATGTTCTTTAGCGGCGCTAAAAAAATAAACGCCACTAAAGACCATGTTCTTTAGCGGCGCTTAGAAATAAACGCCACTAAAGACCATGTTCTTTAGCGGCGGTTAGAAATAAACGCCGCTAAAGATCATGTTCTTTAGCGGTGCTAAGGAAATAAACGCCGCTAAAGATCATGTTCTTTAGCGGCGCTTTGGAAGAAAATGCCTCTAAAAGTGATGTTCTATAGCGGCGCTTGTTCAAAAACGCCACTAAAAGTAGTGTTCTTTAGCGGCGCTTATTTCACAAACGCCACTGTTTGATATGACTTTTAGCGGTGCTTTTTTAAAAAACGCCACTAATTTTGGGATTTTTTTAAAATAAAATTTTTTATTTTTTTCTGCCCTCCTGCAACAAAAAATCAAAAGCAACCAGATCTAAACTAACAAAAAACAATAAATTTATATAATATTTCAAAATAAATGACTAAAATAATATTAATTGATATAAATAAAATTGAATTAATACTTTTCTTTACAAAAGCGTTAAAAGTATTTATGCAGCATACACTATGACGGCGGAAGTTGCGATTGCTGAAACATCTTCATCATAATCTGAAGCTGCTGTTGAAGATCGTCGTACTTTTTGTTTTGCTCTGCTTCTCTCGATGCCGCATCTTTTTGAAGTCGTAGCTGTAGTTCTTCATATTTCTTTTGAACCTCTGTTTCTATCGCTGCTTCTCTCGCTGCCGCATCTGCTTTAAGTTGTTGGTGAAGTTCTTCATATTTCCTTTGAACCTCAAATGTGGTCGCTTGCATCTGAGCCATCTGGTCTTTTAACCTCTAAACTTCAGCTTGAGATTGACTCCCCAAAGCCATGTATTGGTGCGAGCTGGATCCAAAATATTGGGTTGGGCTGATAAAAGATCCTTGAAATCAAACCCGACCATACTTTTCAGGACCCAAAACTTCAGTAATAATCCGGTTATCAATGTCTTCAAGATGAACAGAACTATCACTAGAAGCAATCGCTTCGTACTCTGTCTTTTTTTCCTTTAGTTTTTCCTAATAAATAAATCACATAGTTAGGAACGCAATATATAGTAAAAAAAAACAAATGCAATATAACAATAGTCGCATTACAAGCAATGAATTAAACCATTAGAAAATAAACACTATAAATAACTAAAAAAAGTGAAATCGTATTAAGTAAACGTACCATAATTTCACCAGCTTCAGGAGTCATAGCAGATCCATCTTTCTTCTTATGTGTAATTTCAAAAAGTTGAAGGCGTCCAACTTTTTGACCGGACGACCGTTCCTACAATATAGTAGTAAAAATATTATTTAATAGAAAGTTATACATATTTGAGAATTAAAAAATTAAAAATACCTCCGCCTCAGCTACACATGCAAAACTTCTCGACCTGGCTGTGTGAGTGAATTTTTGTTGCTGCCGGCTGCTTTTTCCAACTCGTTCACGATCCTACGTTATAAAAATTTTAGTACGTAAATAGTAAATACTATAAACCAAAATAATTACAATAGTTTGGAAGTACGTCGTACCTCGCCTTTCTGAGAATGCCAAAATCTAACCGCATCTTCCCATTGGTACCTCAACATACCCGGCGGGACATTTTGCAATTTCTCATCGAGGGTTGTTTTTGTCTTATAATAGTTTTTCTTCAAAGTACTTTTATTGTCTCTCCATCTTTTTCCCAATGCCTTCTTTACATAAGCATCCGAGACCTCTAAAGCAAACCTCGCCTACAAAAAACACAAGTTAATAAAGTAAATACAGGTGAAACATCGAGCCAAGCATTACAGATGACCTTAACATTTTGTTACCTTAATATTATCGAGGGCTTGGTTTTTGTTGCTATCGAGCATTTGACGCCATGACTCGTAGTTGATAGGCAACATATTCGCATTTCGTGCTAAAATGTCCATGTATCCTGCTAAAAGTCGAGCTTCTGATCTAACAGGCTGACCAAAACTGTTTCTACATACTTTGACACGCTCGACTGGATCTAACTCGTATAACTCTCTAAGTATCGTACGTCCTCGACCTCTACGCGTCCCACCATTTTCAGCTACAAGACGTATATTATAATATAAGAATTTGAAAAAATAAATCGATTATAAGTCAACACGCATGTAATTAATGTAAGTTACTTTGAACTTCCGTAGGATCCTCGTGTGTAATTGGAACATTTGAAGATCCAATTGTTGTCTGTTGTTCAGTACTATTTGTTTCTGTCGAGTTTGGATTATTTTGAACAATGCTTTCCTTTATAGTTTTTCTTCTAGGCATTTTATCTGCAATACACATAAAATGTAATTAAACTTAATAACTAATTACAACAATAACAACACATATAATTAAACTTAATAACTAATTACAACAATAACCATTGTTTATAACCCCGAACAAACCCATCAACAATTAGATGCTCATATACAACCTCACGATAATGCCAGTTTATGTTGACACATTTCTTACACGGGCAAAGAATCATGTTCTCTTGGCTTGCATATTGAAATGCAAAATTTAGAAAACCCTGCACTCCATTTCGATAACCGTCGCTAACTCTTGACAAATTCATCCAAGAACGGTCCATTTCTTAATTCTTGAAGTCTGACATTGACAATAAATTGCACGGGTTTAGGATTTAGGAATAAGTTGGAACATCAAAATAAATTGGACGAATAAAAAACAGAATAAATTTAATAAACAAGTCAAAACCCAAAGATTACATACGCAGAATCGGAACAAAATCGAACCTTTGAAGGCCTATTGTGCGACGTTCGTCTTCTCTGAAAGGAGGAAGGAGGCAATTTAGGGATTTCGGATTTCAAGAAATTAGGCAAGAAAGGAGGCGATTTACAGATTTGGGAATTCAAGAAATTGGGCAAGAAGGACACAACAATTTCACAGAGAAAAGGTGATTTAGGGATTTGGGGAGACGGATTTGGGGCTGGGGGAAGCTTGCTTCGAGGGTATACCCCAAAATTGTTTTCAGTAAGCGAAACGGCAACGTTTTGCTTTGCATTTTCTGGCGTTTTTATAATAAACGCCACTATTGGATTTTATTAAGCTCACAAACGGCGCCGCATTGGCGAAGTGTATATATAATCCCGGCGCTTTATAACAAAACGCCACTATTAAATTATTCTCCACAACAAAAATGGCACCGAATCTGGAAATTTAATTAATTATTGCGGCGTTTCCCTTCAAAAACGCCACTAAAAAAATTTTTGCCAACACTGAAACGACGCCGCATTCCGAAAACTTATTCGATCATTGCTATGAAAACGGCATCGTTTTATAATATAACGTTTGTGGCGCTTACGCATAAACGCTACTAATTTCACAACTTTTGCGGCGTTTCACAAAAAAACGCCACTAGTCTGCAACTAGTCAACGGAACGGTGTCGTACTACTTCATTTTTTATATATTTTGCAGCGTTTAATTAACAAACGCCGCTAATATTTAGCTTTTTATAAATTATTTACATTGTTGTAGACATTATTTTTAATTCATACATTAAAATTAGGCCATTATTAATATTATTAATAATATTATTTAAAAATTTTATACAGATTTATTAATTTCAATTGTTAAAATTTTATAAATTTTAAAAATAATTCTATATAATTTAAATATTATCAATATTATTCAATTAATGTATTATAATTTTAAAATTATATATACTCTATTTTTAAGTGAATATATAAATGATTAATATATATATGTAAATAACACAATATTAAAATAATTTGTTTCATCATATATAACATATAAATATGTCGACATTCGTCATTAATTAGTAAACTAGCGTCATTTGTGTCACTTAGAACTATAGTATCATAATAATAATTAAAAAACAATACGTATTTCTCATTTTTCTCAAATTGGTACTAAAAAAGTCATAAAACCCTAAATCGCCCAAACCCAAAAACCAAGCATTGTAAACGTTAAATTATAAACTGCAAACCGTTAACCAAAAGCATAAACCCCTAAAGCAGTAATTAATTAACCTCTTAATAACATGACTAAAGTTTAAGCAGTTTAAACCCCAAACCCTAAACCTTACACCCCAAACTCCTAAACCCTAAACCCAAAACACCATAACCCACATCATAAACCTTAAACTCAATACTCTAATATTCACAAAATATTAAACATTATGTAATGATTAACCCTAAAACCCTAAACTATATACGATATACTTTTTAACTTATAATAATCACTAAACCTTAATCCCTAAACTCTCAAACCCTAAACCAAAAACAATATACTTACATAGTAAATCCTAAACCCTAAACTATAATCCAACATAATAAACATTGTATAATGATCCCTAATACCCTAAACGTAACCCAAATACGATAAATTAAATATATATATAATAACCTACATTATATTAATGCATGGTTAAGACCAAAACTGTGCGTTTTGGGAAAGATCTTTTGCGGCGCTAACAAATAAGCGTCGCTAATAATATGATTTAACGGCGATTTCTCGTGAACGCCACTAATTCCAGTATACATCAAGATTTAAACGCAACGTTTCGGTTAATATATCTTGCGGCGCTTCTAAGAAAGCGCCGCTAATAATATGATTTAGCGGCGATTTCTCGTAAACGCCACTAATTCCAGTATACGTCAAGATCTAAACGTAGCGTTTAGGTTAATATATCTTGCGGCACTTCTTAGCAAGCGCCGCTAATAATATGGTTTAACGGCGATTTCTCGTGAACGCCACTAACTCCAGTATATATCAAGATTTAAACGCAGCGTTTCTGTTAATATATATTGCGGCGCTTCTAAGAAAGCGCCGCTAATAGTATACTTTTGCGGCGTTTCCAGAAAGCGCCACTACATCTAATATACCTCAATACCAAACTCTGCGTTTTGGTGTGCATATCTTGCGGCGCTTAACTAGAAGCGCCGCTAATACTGATATTTAGCGGTGTTGTATTATAAGCGCCAGTAATTATATTATACATCAAGACCAAAACGCTGAGTTTTGATTAAGGTATATAGCGGCGCTTCTACTTGCGCGCCGCTAATAGTACTCTTTAGCGGCGTTTTTCTGTAAGCGCCACTAATCCTAATATACATCTAGACCAAACTCTGCGTTTTGGTTGTCATATTTTGCGGCACTTTTAGTAAACGCCGCTAATACTTGTTTTACTGGCGTTTTTTTTAGCGCCACTAATTCTAATATACATCGATACCAAAACGATGCGTTTTCGTTAAGATTTCTGCGGTGCTTCCCACAATGCGCCGCTATTACTTGCTTTAGCGGCGTTTTAGCATAATCGCCACTAATTATTGTATACATCAATACAAAAACGATGCGTTTTGGTCTTGAGATTTTGCGGCGCATAACGAAAAACGCTGCAAATTATGTTCTTTTACGGCGTTTTGCTTGAAGCGCCGCTACTGCTATATATTTTGCGGCGTTTTATTTTTTGCGCCGCTAATGCTCGATTTTTAGCGGCGTTTTCCGTCCAAACGCCACAAAATATGCCGCTAAAAGTCTGTTTTGGTGTAGTGGTTTTACAGAAAATAGCTTGGTCAACGGAAAATGACTTACAGGTCAAAATAAAATAAGCTATTTTTCTGTAATATGACTTGTCATTTTCTAGAAAAGAGTTTCTCTATAGATAATTGTATTTTTATATAAAATTTAACTTAAATCAAGGTTAATATTATTATATTGATAATAAATTCTATTTTTAGTTTTAAAAATATTTAAAATATTATATTTTTCAATATTATTAAACATACATATTTAATTATTTATATTTAGTCATATAATAAATTATTAATATAATAAATATAAATTATTATTTTAATAAATTATTTAATATTTCAATTTTATTTTAATAATAAATTTTAAAAATAATAATTTTAAATAATTTTATTCACATATTATTGAAAATATTCAATTTTAATATTTTAATAATAAATATTTATTACAATTATAAATATATTAATAATAAATGTTTTGTAGTATAAAAGTTAAAATATGTCATAAGTTTAAGTACACTTCACATATTTGTAATTTAATATTTGTACTTTTATTTTCAAGAATTTAGTCCATTTACTTTTTAAATTTGAAAATCAAGTCCAATTGTTCATATCGTTAAATTTTTTTGTCAATTTTGTTGATGTCACATTTTTAAATAAAAAATACTCACATAGTAGTCATATAATTAAAAAAATGGCGTTGTAATGAATCTGAATTTAACATAATATTTTTAATATATGCAAAAACAATGTAAAATATAAAATTATAGATAAAAATAAATTCAATTAAACAATGAAAAAATAAGAATATCTCAAATGTATGCTTGTTCGTTGAAAACAACTTTTATGAAATACTTTTAAAAAATCTACCAAATAACAGAAAATATTTTACACAAATTCATCTAAACACCAAAAAATATTAACTTTTCCAAAAAATAAATTATTTTCCGAAAGTCATTTTCAATGAAACAAACGAAACCTTAATTAAAACTTAACGTTTTAAAATTAATTGAGAATTATTCCCGTTATATTTATTTTTGAACCATAAATAATTTATACAATACAAATAAGATGCAATTTTTGATTGAATTTGTCTAATAATAAGCAAACATGTAAAAGCACTAACAACTCGGCGGTAACATATCGAATGAGTTTGAGAAAAATAATGAAAGTTGATTTAATTAAATGATTAACAGGAAATCAAATTATCTAATAAAGTTGAATACAAGCCCCAACAACATTCTTAAGTGTTTTTGGTTTTTTAATCTCCAGATTATGGATTTCTTTGTACTAAAAAATAAATAAAAGCAAGAAAGAGAAAGGCAACAATTCATGCATTTACGACAATTTGGCAATTTTTGTACAATTCAAAACCACCCATCGTGAGGACACAACACAAGGAACAGCACAAACTCCTTTCAACGCTTAGCATCAAGGAAACAGTGTCCCTATCTTCCTAAAACTCAGGTCAGCTATCTGCAACACCCCACATTTTGACATCATCTTCATCTTCCAACTTATACCTGCTGAAGTGATTAACCCTGAATTTCCACTCTCCTTTGATGGGATCATAGGAAATAAATTCAGCTCCTTGGTCCTTGGCTTTCCTTTTAAGCATTTCCTTATATTTCTCGATTTTTGGACCATCTGTATACTGCTGTCCTGTCCTTTTATCAAAACACTTGATGTTAAGAAGTGTTACCTCTGCAGGCTTATTGAGACCTTGTCCAACAGGAGGTTTCTTGCTATCATCCATGTAAACTATTACCTCGCGGTTGTTGAACTGCACAAGGGACTCCAAATCAAGACGTCTCACATCTGTCTCA
Source organism: Gossypium hirsutum (assembly GCF_007990345.1). NCBI lineage: Eukaryota > Viridiplantae > Streptophyta > Magnoliopsida > Malvales > Malvaceae > Gossypium > Gossypium hirsutum. Next base: position 36,252,127 of record NC_053439.1, on the reverse strand, counting down.
CCCAGGAACTTGATGCTTCCGTAACCGTGTCGTCCAACCACAAAATCCTTGACATGCTGACAGTACCCTGGTTCAGCCCTTTCCTTTGCAGCCAGTTCTTGGATTCGAGGTTCTGTATAGTAATCAGACCGCCTAAGCTTTGGCATTAAAGCCTCAATGTCTGCCCCGTGCTCGTAGACAATAGCAGCCTCACCAGCTCTGTGGCCATTGAGTGTCATGTATGACTCTTTCTGAGCAGAATGATCGTCATGGACTCCATTAGCTTTCTGGTTACCTTTGACTGGATGAATTCGCTCCTTCACATGGCCATTTTCGGCTGGATTTTCTACACAATCATATTAATCAAAAGACATTAAACAGCAGCAAAAGCAATTTATAATGACCTTAAATTTATCTGAAAGTTATAATCAGATAAGCACACTCATAATCTTTATCACAAAAGAATTAACATGCCAACATGCAGATTATATATATATATATAGACAACAGGCTACCATGTTGAATATCAAAAGACAACAGGCAGAACAAATATATATCTTTAATGCTTTGCTTTGTCCCAACTGAATATCAGAAACTCCAAAGCAAAGGAATAGACAACAGGCTACCATATTCCTGATACGAAAGTCTAGCAGAGACAAGAGTTATAAAAGGAAACCTTGAGGAGCAACAAATATTTCCTAAATCAAGCCATACAATGGAAGAAAGATTACAAGCCATGGAAGTTTCACATAATAAAACACTAAATTAATGAAGCAATACTGGTGATATAAATTAATAAAACTAGAACAAGTCCTCACTCCGCTTTAAAAAAAAAAATTAAGATTTTGATGTGATATTGATATTTAATCATGTGTGTGATTAATCAATAATGTAACGTTTCAATTTTTAAGTAAATAAATTTAAATTTAAAATTGAATTACCATAACAAATTCTGCAAAATATGAAATAAGTTGAGACATTTACCAAAGAAAATAATTAAAACATGTGACATCAAGAAAAAATACCGTATAAAGTATATAAATACCCAAATATGTTAAAACATATAAAAAAAACAAACTATTAACATGTAACATTTTATATAAATTTAAAATACTTTCCACACGCGAAAAAAAATGCAAACACATTTTTCTAGAAACTGAATCACTATGACAAATTAGGTAAAATCTGAGATAAACTGTGACACAACAAAATAAAATTATTCCTCTAAATTGTATCACCATGACAAACTTCATAAAATATATCAAAATACAAAAGAAATGCATTAACACGACAGACATAGATGAATATATCAAATTCTACATAAAAATGAATTATTAACGTTAACAAAATAATATACAATTTATATTACACAACACAAATGAACAAGAAGAGAATATGAAAATAATTAAAGTACATAATATCACGAAAAATAACATGAACATAACACAAATATAAACTTACAATACTTTAAATTTTAAATATATGGACTCCATAAATAACAAAATTAACCTTCCAAATTTTAATTAACCCGTTGCTTTGTTGTCAATTAACTAGACATGTTCCAAGACTGAGCTACCTGCCCAGGCCTAAAGTCCTGCCCGAAGTTTGAGCAAAATATTAAGCTATAAAAATGGACAAAAAATTAAGCCCATCCAAAATATGAGACAAGCACAAGCTCAAACGTTCAAGGCTCGAGCCTAGCCCAACCCATTTCTAACATATACAAATTAAATCTATAGCAATATAATACTATAATATAAAGATTAAAAAATATGATAAATTGCCTATATTTAAAATTTAAAATAAATGAAAAATATATAAAATTATTAAATACTAAATTAAAAATAATATAAATATTCAAAAAATTTAAAAATATAGGCAGGCCTAAAATAGGCTTGAATTAGCTATTTATAAATATGAACAGGCCGAGATTTGGGCAAGTATAAAGTACATTAATATCATTATTAAGCCCGGCCAAAACCCAGCCCAACCCATCGGCACCTCTACAATCAACTACATTTTCACAACCCTTAATTCAACCTCCACGTTGATTTGGGGGACAGCTTTTATATTAGGGTATAGATGGCATGACAGAAAATTAAAGGTGATTACAATTTCATGCAAAAGATGCTACTTACCATTTTTATCCTCAGCGTTGGAGCTACCATCAGAAATTTTGCCTAAATGAAAAAGATGCTCCGAGTAGTCAGCCAGGAATAGCAAAAACTCAGTGTAATCAGAGCATTGAAAGAAAATAAATAAACTTAAATTGATAAAACTAGAAACTAAATCATAGCATTCTCAATTGAAAAAGAATATTGTGATGGCACAAAGAGAGACTTCTCACAATTGAAGGCGTTACCTTTTTTTTTTTTTACTTTTTTTCTCTAGGCCACTTGGTGACTATCACTTGGTTAGATAATCAGTCTGACTATAATCCAAGGTGCTTGTTTGGAAGTGTGTGGGAGAAAGAGAGAAAATAGAAATGCAAAACACTACAAAGAGGAATCAATTACATACACAAAAAAAGGACTCTCACTCTCTAACTTCTCAGAGATTATATGCTATTAACAAGGACTCAGGCAAAAATAGCATTTTGAGACAACTGTTGAGAAACTTATAATGTCAATTGGTGGCAGGTAGGTAACACATGTAAAGAAGAAACAAAGCCTGCAAAGAGTTTTTTTTTGGTATACGATCAATCGGTTAATATCTAATAGGGAAAGCCTGCAAAGAGTTGAATGCTTAAAAACAATCACTTCCACCATTAGCTATAAGCTTTGGTTCTATTCCTAACTTATTCACTTGGTTCAGCCAATGGAATGCAGATGAGTTCGAATGAATCTTACCATTCTCATGCACAGCAGCGGATGTAACCTTCAATGGAGATGCCTTTTCAGCAGAAGCTCTTGAAGGCCAACTTTCTGTGGGACGAATGATCAAAGCCCTTGGATTTTCCCTAGGGATAAAAACAGCATCAGCCTTAGGTGTGTTGGGTGTCTCTTCATCAGCATTGAAAAATGGAACCTGCAGATATTGATTAACAAATAAAATAAACATATGTTAGAATTGTAACCTCATATATCAAACAATCTAATCATAGTTTAACTCAGAAAATCAGAGCTACTAATTTCATAAGAAGTAGGACCCTCACCTTTGGACCATTATTATTAGGATGATATTTCCTTGCAGGCAACCTAATCCGCCTTTGGGAAAGGTACCGAGAAGTCAATAAAGGCGATATTCTAGCAGGAGCAGGTTTGTCCACCACCTGATAAAATCATTAGCAGTGAATCAATTGATATTATCATATCTTAATTGAAAACAAGAACATTGGTATCTTGAAGAGAGAAAGAATGATCTATTACAGCAGGCAAGCAACTCAAACTAGAAAACCCTAAGCAAAGTCAGAAAGTTACAGGCATGCTGGAAATTCCATACTGAACAGACGGTGCAGTCCCAGCCTGACCAATTGACATTTGAGGCATTGCAGGGAGTGTTCCGTAGGGGTTTATAATAGTCCCTGGTTGTACTACAGCAGCAGTCTGTGTAGCAGACCTGTCAAACAGAACATGCAGGATTAAGCTCCACACGAAAATCGCATAACTAATTGGATGACGGTGGAGCAAAAAATATTCAGGCACCCTTTTGCACGGACATGTGCAAAGGTACAAGAAAGAATTATGCTAGTAATAACTATGCATATGCATGTAGGCAGGCATATATATATGCCAGTGAAAACAGAAGAAAAATCTAAAGGATTGCACATACGATAGGCCAATATTACTCTGACCAAAAATGCCTGATCCGCCACCTATAATGTCAGCAACATCATTATAGTCAGAATCATCAAAGAAAGCTCAAACTTCAATGAGAATATTCAAGATAAAACTTCTCCTACCTGGTTGTGTCTGACCAAAATTGCTAAAGCTGAAAGCACCACTGGTCTGAGCTGGTTGAAAAGGTGAAGCAAAAGATGGCTGCACAAACAGGAGTCAAACTACAAACTTAAGGCTCAAAAACAGGTAAGAAAAGCATGCATGGTTATTACATAAAGGCTCATGTACAGACCTAGAGAGTACTATAGCAACTTATAATAAGCAAAACTCCTAGAGTCTTAAAGCTCATAAAAAATTTAAAAGCTACCCTCATAAAAATATCAACAATGAATCTTCATTCAACAAAAAGATAGGCACCTAAACGCAGAAATTAAATCAGATATCTACTCAACTTATCAATCAATCATACACCACAGGGTTCAATAGTGGACAATTAGTTGGAATTCTTAATCCAATAAAAGAAAGAAGAAAAGGCAGGTAATTCTGTGAGCCGCAACAGTGTGATGAAAATGTACAGAAAAAGAGAACTTGGTCAAAAAAGGCAACAAACTTAGCATCTTTCTGAAACCAAATAACACAAGCTAAGGATCATAAATATGATGAAAAAGAAAGATGATTGTAAATAATTCACAAGTGGCTTACAGTTGTTGGGCCGAAGGCCGCTGGGTTGCTAGGAGCCAATGATAGTGAGCTTGAAAACATATTCCCACTAAATCCAGTGGAAGGTGTGTTGAAAATGCTTGTTTGACCGAAGTTACCAGTATTCTGTCCAAAGGTAGAGGTCATCTGGCCAAAAGCATTGCCTGTCTGTCCAATTGCCGGGGAAGAATTGAACAGGGGTGATGTCTGACTGCTGCCAAAATTTAAGCCTGTGGCAAATGCTGAAGTTGTTGCTGGAGCTGCACCAGTACCAAAAATGGACGGTGAAGATGAAAATGAAGGAGTGACAGATGAGCCAAAAAGTGATGAACCGGTTCCAAATGTAGGAGTAGATGATGAACTAAATAATGAAGTTGAAGAAGCTTGGCCAAAAAGGCTTGATGATGTTGGTTGAAAGGGGTTTGATGTAGTAGTCGAGGTTGCAAAACCTGTACTATTGAAGGATGGAGGTTTTAAACTAAATGGGTTGGTACTTGAGCTGGAAAAAGGATTTGCAGATGTTTGGCCAAATGTTGAAGAACCAAAAGGACTTGTAGATACAGTTGACGCACCAAACCCAATCCCTCCAGTAGCCTGAGCAGCTGGCTGCGGTCCACCTGATATTTCAAATTAGTACAGCAAGGTGGTGAACATCAAACAAGAAAAGAATAATTAACTTTCAGGGTTTTACAATATTTTACAAAGGTACCTTTATCTCCTAATTGATAATCCTCCCATCTCAGCTCCTCGTGACTTTTATCTTTATAAACAGGCATTGCTGAAATTGACTCCAACTTTGCACCTGGCTGTCCACTCCCACTATCTGCATCAGTTGTAGGTGTGTACGGAGCTACTCTACTTCCCCCTCGTTGACCTCCAAAAGGAGACTGGCCGAGACTAGTGCTTCCAAATGCTGGGGCAGAAGATTGACTTCCTGCATGAGAAATTAAATTTAATTTTATGTGCACATGCACGCGCAAGAATCAACTTGCACTAACAACATGGAAGGCCTATCAAACTATATATTTTGCCTAAACCATACAAATAATTTCAGTTTTTAGTGGATCATGCAGACTGATTACACACCGAAAGGAGAACTCTGGGCTCCAAATGAGGTTGTTCCAAATGGACTACTACCAAATGCTGGCGCTGATTGGCCAAAAGCTGGGCTAGACCCAAAGCTGAACGATGGAGTAGAAGATGCTCCAAAAGCAGGAGTGCTTGAACCCCCAAAAGCAGAACTTGAAGCTCCAAAAGCAGGAGTTGTGGAAGTGCCAAATGCAGGTGAGCTTGATGACCCAAATGTACCTCCAGTTCCAAAGACTGGGGCATTTGACACACCAAATACAGTTCCAGTGCTCCCAAATGCTGGACTTCCAGTTGAACCAAATGCGGGGGTGCTCGTGGCACCAAACGCGGGGGTGCTTGTGGCACCAAAAGCAGGGGTACTTGAGGCACCAAACGCAGGGGTGCTTGTGGCACCGAAACCTGGAGTGCTTGAGGCGCCAAACGCAGGGGTGCTTGCCGCACCAAAAGCCGGGCTACTAGTGGAACCAAAGGCAGGACTAGAACCAAACGCTGACTGAGTTGAACCAAAAGGTGTGGAGGAACCAAATATACCACTACCAAATGCAGGTTGTGATTGCTGATTTGTGCTTCCAAAAGGATTTGATTGGGTGGGACTTGACCCAAAGCCAAATGCAGGCTTCTGACCAAAAACAGAAGACCCTATCCAAAACAAAGTCAAAAGACACCAAGTTACCCAAGAGCTAATGATTAAAAAGTCGACACATATAATTAAAAGCTGATTACCATAAATTAACATATGAGGAAATAGAAGTGCCCCTCATGATCACATTTAAGGGCCTAATGGAAAATGTGCTATGTTTTTTAGAAAGTCTCTTACTAATAAACACTAAAATTTTCTATCTCCATGATATTAAAGTGCAATTAATTGTAATACTGATACACATATGAATGCATTTATTTGCATAATAATTACATGATCTACAGATATTTGGTATTGGAACGCTACCATTAAAGCATCAAAAAATATGAATGATCTACACATTACTCTAAAGTCAGAAGAGAATTCATACAGGTAACTAAACAACCCTAACAAAGTAGATTAATAGTGACTCTTCCTTGAAGATATCAGTTGAATTTTAGAATTTTTATGTATGACAATCATATTATCAATATATTAACAGAACGAATATGAAATGAACCGAATGAAGGATAACTTAATCATAATAATAGAAAAGAAAAAGACATACAGACTCTTACCACCAAAAGATGATGATGAACTGCCAAAAGTGGGAGTAGATGAACCAAAAGCTGGAGATGAAGAGGCACCAAAGGTGGTTGTTGAGGAGAAGGGAGAAGAAGATTGGGCCGCACCAAACACTCCAGTAGAAGTACCTCCAAATACCGAACCCCCTGTTTGGGAACCAAAAGGGTTTGGACTACCGAAGGAAGGTTTAGGTGCAAATGGATTGCTACTTGCACTGGTCTGCCCAAAAACAGATTGGGATGCAAATGGGCTACTTGATGATTGCCCAAAAGCTGTTTAAAGAGTTTCTGACAGTTAACTTAATTGTCCAAAAAGATTCATAAGTAATAACAAATTTATTCTAAAAACCGATGAAGTGTAAAGCAGGTTAAAGGTATATATATATACACATATATATATAGCAAATAACAGAGAATGAATATTGACCGGTAACAGTTACCAAGGAACAGAACACCAACAACATACTGGTAAACACTTTTGGTGTGATGAAGTGCAGTAGTATTTTATAAATAAATAAAAAAAAAAAGGCAACAATGAAGGAAGAAGAATAAGAAGATAACAATGATCTGTGCATATCACGGATGCAACATGTAAATGCTTCTTGCATAATTAAGCTAATCTTCAATCTGAAAACCAATCAAACTCCTGAATTTCACAATGGCTTTATAAAAGTTAAAAGCACGAGCTATTACTTTTAAAAAGGAACGGAAGAAATTATGCATTCATCGAAACAACAGCTCAACATGTAAAATCAGAATATGATTTCAACGGGAAAGAGTGAAAGGTAAGAGAAAGTCTCACGATTAGTTGTACCAAACATCTTCGTCTACGTAGTTATTTACTCCACAGGTCCTTGATCTCAAACTGAGAAAAGAAAACGAAGCAGAAAGCTGATTTAAACAAACATGGAAACTAGAACCAGTAATGAATAAATAAATTCAACTAAATCCATGCTGAAACTTGAATTAATATTGCGAAAAATAAATCAAATGCGGCAAACGTGATGCCCCGAACCAAACTCGGGATCCGTTTCTTCAATCAAAAGAATCAATCATTCAGTACCGATTAAAAAGGCGTTTCAACCGTTTCATTTAATTTTATCCCTCCAATTCATTTACTTAAAACTAAATACACAGGCACATATATATAAAAATAAATAGTCAAAGATGGAAAGAGGGAAAGAGGGAAAGAAGATATACCGGGGAAAAAAAAGGTGTTCAATAGCTATTATATGTACTTTCCAATTGTGAAACCTGTTATTAAAGATGACCAAAAAAAGAAAGAACCAGCATGTATTATGAAGCAGTTTATGCAGTGGAAGTGCGAGTGAGAAAAGATGATAAATTAGGGTTTGGGAGAGGGGGAACCTTTTAGGACGGATCTGAATCGGGAGGTTTGTTTATTGCGTGGGAAAATCAGAATAGAAAGGGTGTGAAAGAAGAAGGGAGAGAAGAAGACCCACGATGGCCAAAACAACCAAACCAAGCGGAAATCATACCGGGAGCAGGAGAGAAGCTTTGTAGGATCGGGTGATCCACGTAGCATTGTTAGTTTGTTTAACCGGAAAAAGACATTATTTAGTGTCTAAATTAGTAAAAATTGAAAATTTTAATTTTCATCCAACTAAAACTCTATTTTGACATATTTATATATTTTTATTTTAATTATATACATTTTATTATTTCTATCAATTATATATTTCTATTAACTGTGTATTTATATATTTTTAATTTTTATACACAAACTCGTGTGATACGATATCTAATATTAAATTTATAAATTTTTATAATATTAATTTTTGTTTAAAGTTTTTAAAGTATTATTTGATAAATTGAAAATTTAAGTATTGAAAATTTAAATACTAAATTTAAACTATAAATTTTTTTGAAATATTACTTAAAATTAATTATGGAATATAATTAAATTATTTAATAAATATATTTTTTAAATTATAAAAAATAAAATTTTACGTTTTAGCCTTAATTTTTAAACATTTCACTTTATTCTAAACAAAAATCAAATTTTAAAGTAAAATTGTTACATAATAATATAATATTAAAATAAATAAAATAAAATAGAATTAATTGAAAATATTCTCCATTAAGTTTTAAATAGTTCTTATTTACTTATTATTTATCACACTTTTTTATGTAAAAATTCTATCAGATTTTATTTTGAATTATCATACATCATAAAATATTAAATTTCAATTGATTTAATTTTTTTCAATAATCTATCAAATAAGGTCTAATTTAGAATTAGTTATATTAATGTTATTTAATTTTAAAATATTTAATATTAAATAATATAAAAATTCATCTTGAATATTAATATTAATATATTATAATTTAAATAATATTATTAATAATTTCTTACAAGTTATTCATTTTATGTATATGGATAAATTAATTTATTTTAATGTTAAAATTGTTAAAACTATAATTTTGTATTTATGTTTGCTCTACTTTAATTTGTAATTAACTCTTATTATATTTGAAAAATATAAATTTTATTTGATAAATTTTATTAATATGTATTTTTTAAAACTATATTTTAAGGTTAACAATTTAACATTCATTAAATTTAATATTATAAAACTTAAAATTAATTCAATTAAGTAAAATCTTAAAATAAAGTGATAATTTATTTAAAATCAACTTTATATTTAACATATAAAAAATTAGAAACAAAAAATTTAAATAAAATGCATGAATAACTTAAAAGATTAAAAGACAAAGGAATAAAAAAATAGTTTATCCAATTTGTAAATAAGTGTTTCAAATGGAGAATACTATGTGTTAAAAAAAATTGTAATGTGAAAATCACTATGTATTTTCTTTTTGTAACCTCATATTGCTATGTGTGTATATATATATGATTAGATAATTTTTTAATTTAAATTAAAAAAATCATATTAATCTCTCGATTTAGTATTTTTTATACATGACATTTTGAAATTATAATGTGTTATCATTTAGTTTTTTTTAAATTATAATTTTTAAATGATGTAACACAATATTAAAATATCACATCAAGACATTAGAATATTAATTGAGAAAATGATAAGTTGAAATATTAATATGGAGAAAAAAACTCAATTATCTATAGATAATGTATTTTTTTAGAGTATGTTTGAAAATGAATTTTATTTTAAAATTTGGATGGAGTTTTTAAATCTTTTAAAAATAATTTGGTTTTAATATTTATTTTTGATTTATAAGATAAATTGATTATAATTATGAAGAACGGATACAGATAGAGAAGAATGAATTTTAAATTCAAAAATGGTGCGAAGAGTGTGCCCAAAGCCAGAGGTTGGATTTAATAATAAAACCTGGTTCTCTAAATTCAGGCAATTTACCAATAAAAGTTTTTTTTTTCAAAAATTATTGAAATGGGCCCATTATTTAATTATTTACCGGAATGGTCCTTTTTCTGCGAAATCGCGTCCACATCAGCGCGATGTCAGGATACGCACCAGGAAATCGCGTCCACGTCAGCGTGAGTTGCTGACGTGGCAACAAATCGCGCGCTGACGTGGACGCGATTTCCTGGCGCGCACCCTGACATCACGCTGACGTGGACGCGATTTCGCCGTTTTTCCCATGTTAGGTTTTTTGGCTTTTAGGGTTTAGGGTTCAGGCTTTTAAAGGTTTTTAGGTCCTGGAAGAAATAATTTCGAGTTGACGTTTCTGATAAAATAGTATAAAATCGCTTCTAGCAGGATGCTATTTGAGAAGAATTTGTGAAATCGCGCCCTCGTGGACACGCTTTTGCTATAGTAGGTCACGGAAGAAATAATTATTTTTTTGACGTTTCTGAGCAAATAGTATAAAATCACTTCTAGCAGGATGCTATTTGAGAAGAATTTGTGAAATCGCGGCCTCGTCAGCGTGCTTTTGCTACAGTAGGTCATGTAAGAAATAATTTTTTTTGACGTTTCTGAGCAAATAATATAAAATCGCTTCTAGTAGGATGCTATTTGAGAAGAATTTGTTAAATCGCGTCCTCGTGGACGCGCTTTTGTTACAGTAGCATGTTTGGGCCGAGACTATAAATTAGGTAGAAAATGTTCTCAGAATGCATAAGTCATAGCAGAAACAATTTAGAGAGGCTAAGAAGGTTAGAGTTTCAAGTATGAGTAAACGTATTAGTGCTGTTATTTACTATGATGGTGAGGTTTGCCACACCGAGAATGGTGTTGTTTTTTTGTCGGAGAATACGGTGCGACTGGTTTTTAACCAGAACATATATTTGACAGAACTTCGTAAAAGGATTAGGCGTAAAATTTTTGGAACGACGCCAATGAAAGTTCTGCCTATCACGTATCGATTTTGTTCTTCTATTGATCTTGTGACATATGACTCGTTCGACATAAAAGGTGCTCGTAGCTTGGAGGCAATGGTGCAGACTCATCTTGCTAGTGGAGCACCTTATATTGAGTTATATGTACAATTTACATCGTCAACTGATGTACTAGCGACCGGTGTTCGAGATGTATACACCACCCCTGGCCGACACTCGGTCAGCGGATTACAAAATACGGAACAGCCCATGTTCTGTAGCGGTGTCGAATGCACATCCCCTGCAAGACACTCTGTCGGTGGATGGGACATGTACGTCGGTGGCTCGATATTTGATGTTGGAAATACGTACTGGGGAGCAGCATCAAGTTCTAGCGGGTGGCAATCTACATCCAATTGGGGACATTATCAAATGCCCAGAAGAACGGATGATGTACTCCCTACGACGTCAACCGGTGAGGGGACCTCGTACACTGCAGATGATTGTGGGTTAGAAGATGACTCCGATGTGGATCCACCTCGAGAGCCCGGGCCGGATGGTGCAGAAGTTGGCTTATTTTCTAAACCGGAGCCTATTCCAACAGAATCTGAAGATGTTGACAGGAGTTCACATGAGGAAGAAAATCCACGATTCAGAGCATACTCACCTTCAGCCCACATGAATAATGTTGATCTGTGTGCAGATGATGCGTTAGAGTTTCCTGATCTACCACACCGGTTGCGTGATCGTACAAGTTTGGGGGTAGATTTCAGTGAACTTGAAGTTGGTAATCAGTTTACCAACAAGGATAGTTTTATTGGTGCTTTGAAACAACATAACATCAAAAACGGCGTTAACTACCACGTCGTTAAATCAAAATCTGATAAGTTTGAGGCGAAGTGTACGGTGCAAGACAACACATATTCATGGAAAATCTATTCCTCGTTAAGGAAAAGGACAGGGTTGTGGGAGATAAAAAAGTACAAAGGTCCACATACATGTGCTGCAGGTACAGCATTGACTGTATCTGAATAATACTTTTATTATGAAATGTTGCATTATTTGATGTACTCCCTTTGTAGATGTTTCACAAGATTTTCCCAAAATGGATTTAGCTATGTTAGCTAGCTTGATACGGCCCACGATAAAAGCAGATCCTAGGACTTCAGTGCCGGTGTTAATTGCCAATATCCGTAGCCAAATGGGGTACATGCCCTCTTACCGCAAGGCTTGGATAGCTAAGAAAAAGGCGTTGGAGAAGATGCATAGTGGGTGGGACGCCTCATATAATGAAATATGGCAGTGATGTCAGGTGCTAGAGAGATACGTCCCTGGTGCCATCACAGACCTTGAAACGGAACATGCGTACTACAACGGCTGATTGCTACGCGGATGCCAAGTGTTCAAACGCCTATTTTGGACCTTTAAACAATGCCGAGACACATTTCCATACTGTAAGCCGTTGGTACAAATTGACGGTACCTTATGTTCGGTAGGTATACTCATCGGCTATTGCTTGTAGTGGCACAGGATGGCGGTGGGAGAATTCTTCCAATTGCATTTTGCAATAACACCGAGGGAGTCGTCTGATGACTGGGATTTCTTTCTCTCTAGGTTAAGGAGGCATGTGTGCCCCAAACCTTTATCTGTGTTATTTCAGATCGGGGCACCGGTATACTAGCTGCATTTGATCGAGAGAGAAGCTTAGGGCAGCGCACACACCATAGATATTGCCTAAGACACGTTGCTTCGAACTACTATAGGCAATATCCATCTAAGAGCGAACGACGACAAGTGACCAACATGGGTATTTAGTCTATATGTGTTATTTTGTTTGTCAATTTGAATTAGTTTTATTGGTAGAAGTGGTATAAATTATTCGCTATGATATTATATTGGCAGGGTATGAAATAAATAAAGATCATTTTCACGAGATGTTGGCAATTTTACGATCCCAAAACGGAGAAAGGGCGTACTACCTTTGTAACATACGTTTCAAACAGTGGGCACAAGCATACGACGGCGGCCTATGATATGGCCATATGACGTCGAACCTGGCAGAATGCATAATTCTGTTCTTAAAGGAACGCGCCATCTACCGATAACATCGGTTGTGCGAGAGACATATTTTCGTTTGGCGGTGCAATTTCCAAAACGAGCAACAAGTTATGCAGGCCAGATGCAGGGAGGCCATGTATGGTGCAGTAAGGTAGTTCAAGAAATTAACAAGGCCAAGGCGAGGGCAAACACCATGCACACAGTGTGTCATGATCGAGACAATTTATGGTTTCGCGTGACAGAGTTTGACAGATCGCACCAAGGTGTTGTTGGCGGGCAATATCGTGTACACTTGCGAAATAAGACTTGTGACTGTGGGATGTTTGATGCACTTCGTTATCCATGCACTCATGTTGTTGTAGCTTGTCAGAAACTCCGTCTAGATCCGATAGTTATGTGGACGAAGTGTACAAATTAGAAAACATGTACAACGTATGGAGACACGTTTTCCCATTGGTTCTAGATGAAAGTAAGTGGCCGCCCGTATCTCCTGCTCCTTTTAAGCTGTTACCGGATAGAGAATTACGTCGCAAACCAAAGGGTCGACCTTGCTCGACTAGAATACGTAACAATATGGATATCCGAGAAACAGCTAGTCAAACGAAGTTGTGAGGATGGTGTAGGAATCCAGGCCATACAAGTCGATCATGCCCTAATCGCAATAATTGAATGTAATTGTAAAAAAATTAAGTTCGTGAAATTATTAATTGATAAATTGTATTAAGTCAAAAAATTGTATTAATGGATAGTAAAATTATCAAATTATGTAAAATTATTATTTGTCAGTACCAGTCAAAACATTTTTCCAAATCTAACATTACGTTAAGGTTAGGGTTAGGTTTTTAATTAAATTAGGTTAGGGTTTTTAATTAATTTAGGTTAAGGTTAGGGTTTTTAAGTTAAGGGGTTAGGGTTTTTAATTAAATTAGGTTAAGGTTAGGGTTTTTAAGTTAAGGGTTTAGGGTTTTTAAGTTAATTAGGTTAGGGTTTTTAATTAAATTAGGTTAGGGTTAGGGTTTTTAATTAAGGGTTTAGGGTTTTTAATTAAATTAGGTTGGGGTTAAGGTTTTTGATTAAATTAGGTTAGGGTTTCTAATTAAATTAGGTTAGGGTTTTCAATTAAATTAGGTTAGGGTTTTTAATTAAGGGTTTAGGGTTTTTAATTAAATTAGATTAGGGTTAGGATTTTTAATTAAATTAGGTTAGGGTTAGGGTTTTTAATTAAGGGTTTAGGGTTTTCAATTAAATTAGGTTAGGGTTTTCAATTAAATTAGGTTAGGGTTTTTAATTAAATTAGGTTAAGGTTAGGGTTTTTAAGTTAAGGGGTTAGGGCTTTTAATTAAATTAGGTTAGGGTTTTTAATTAAATTAGGTTAGGGTTAGGGTTTTTAATTAAGGGGTTAGGGTTTTTAATTAAATTAGATTAGGGCTAGGGTTTTTAATTAAATTAGGTTAGGGTTTTTAATTAAATTAGGTTAGAGTTAGGGTTTTCAATTAAGGGTTTAGGGTTTTTAATTAAATTAGGTTAGGGTTTTTAATTAAATTAGGTTAAGGTTAGGGTTTAGGGTTTTTAATTAAATTAGGTTAGGGTTAGTGTTTTTAATTAATTTAGGTTAGGGTTTAGGGTTAAATTAGGTTAGGGTTTTTATTGCATCAAATAAACTTCTATTTTTATTACATCATATAAACTTCTATTTTATTACATCAAATAATATCAAAATAACTCAAAAAATTTCTATTTTTTTACATAAAATAATATCAAAATATTCAAAATATTTGTACAAATAAATTTAAATACGGCAATCAATGTTTATGCCCGGGGGATTCAGTGCCACATGGCGGCCGTCGACGGTTACGCGCTGGATTCCTCCTTTCTCTAGCTTCCGGCGGTGGTTGTTGTTCCTCTAGTAGGGATTCTGGTTCTTCCGGTTCGGCATCTGGTTGTCGAACTTGGGACGATGATCCACCTTCAAAGAATAGTGTATGTGGAGGTGTTTGCATCAGGAACGACGACGGTTTTTGAAACCCATACGTTGGTGGGGATTGGTAAAAAGGAGAGCTCCTCGACGGCCCCATTTGCGATCCTTCGTGCGCCGCTGGTCTATACATCGGCGGTCCGCTCAGCATAACAGGAAATGAAGCTGAATCGGGAATTTGGCTCCAACCTGTCATAGGACTCGAAAAAGGATACATATAAGGGCTAGGAAACGCACCTGGCATCATCTGAAAAGGCGGTTGCGTGGGTATCATCGGTTGAACTGCTGCGTCGGGTGACTGCGTAGGTGCTCTCGTTGGGCCTGGTGATTGCATGGCCGCTGATGATGAGCCGGGTGAATGTTTGAGCCTCGTTGAGGGGTTGCCTTCGTCTTGTCGTCTTGGATTTAGAGGCCCGCGGCTTACCCTTTCGACACGTATTTGCTGCTGCCTCTCCTCTGGCGTCAGTAAATACGGCTTGCCATGGATTCTAAATCATGGCATGTATTCTGGAATGCACAATAACTCTGGAACGATGATTGGTTCCCGAGTAGGTAGATATTCATACCGATCTTCCCACATCTCCATGTACTCAGAATAGTATCTCGTCCAATCCGTATTCAATTGCTGAAGGTCGACTTTGTGTTGATCGTCAAACACCAAAGGATCCACCGGAATCGGTTGTCTACATCCAAACTGTCGTAGCACTCTGTCTGTCTGGTGTGGCTCCACGGTTGCGTAGTTGACCAACACGACTTTCACGCGCCAAGTTTGTGGATTTTGTAAAAACTCTTCCGGGATTACTGCCCGAATTGCCGGATCCTCGTATGGTGTCCATTGAAACTATATGAACATGATAGAAATATTAGTTATATACATAATACTAAATACTAAATACTAAATATCAATCGAATAGCGAATGTATGGAAGTATCTATTTGCAATAATACTTACTTCTGCTTCCGACCGTTGGTCCAATAGAAGTCGTATATCTTCAAGAAAGGACGGCAATCGAGCATAACTTGCCGGATGGTTCTACCTAATTAAATAAATTTTTAGCATACTTTTATTTTTAAAAATCTACATAATAGTTGTAAAATGTAATATAATAAAATTTACCTCGTTATGAGTGGGGATGTATATGGGTGGTTCACTCGAGGACGTAGAAATGGAAAACGAAACCCTGCCCATGACTGCAGTAGTGACAGGCAACCTCCAATGTTTGCTCTTCTCGATCGCGTCGCCCCGCACATCTCCCGATATAATGTTTCCAAGACGGCAGACCCCCAACTCAATTCACCGGCTGCTCTAAAATCAACGAGTTTTAGCAGCCATCTTAGATGTACGCGGCTCCGTGACGTGTCGGGCATCAGATAACCTCCAATTATTTGAAAAATGTATGCCCGAGCATATCAGATTCTTTCAATTTCGGTTGAATCTTCATCTGGATCAGGGAATGTGTCACGTAACCAGTCCATCTCGACCTTACCTCCCTCCATTTTCTCTGGAATAGCGCCTAAAAGCTCGTAGCACACCGCCTCCCAATTGCTAGATTGGACAGACCCGGTGACTGGGTGCCTGTCCACTGGCAATCCCAACTGCAGACTAACATCTTCTAGAGTGATAGTGCACTCTCCACATGGAAGATGGAATGTGTGCGTCTCGGGTCTCCACCTCTCGATCAACGCACTGATCAGTTTCGGGTCCAACTTGCATCCCCGGCCTACCGTCGCCACGTGCCAAAAACCCGCTTCCCGCAGGTAGTTTTCTACCAATGGTGATGGAGGAGCATGCATATTCCGGATATTGCATTCCAATACCCGATCTTTAGCCTTTTATAACAAATAATAAATTAATAATTATCTGAAAATGCATAAATAAAAAATTCTTAAATAATATTTAAAAATTAAATTTAACACTTACCATTGTCATTTGTTCCACCGATATGTGATGCCTATTAAGACGAGTCAATGATCCGGCCATTGATGAAATCGTACAAATTTTTACGATTTATAAAAATATAAAAAAATTTAAAATTATTTTAAAAAAGGAAACTGAGAGGAAATTGAAATTAAATATGGATATAAGAGAATTTTGGAAAGAAATTGAGAGAATTTTGGAAGGAAATTGAGAGGAATTGAGAGGAAATATGAGAGAGGATTTGTTTGTGAAAAAATAAAAAGGGGTGGGGGTATTTATAGTTTTTTTTGACCGTTGGAGGGGCAACAGTCAAATTTTTGACCGTTGGGTACTGTTCACGCGCTATCGAAATCGCGTCGACGTCAGCGCGAGTTGCTGACGTGGACGCGATTTCCTGGCGCGTACCCTGACATCGCGCTGACATGAACGCGATTTTGCGGAAAAGGACCATTCCGGTAAATAATAAAATAATGGGCCCATTTCGATAATTTTTGAAAAAAAAGGGCTTTTATTGGTAAATTGCTCTCTAAATCCTACCAATAAATACTTTTTATTATTATTTTAATTTCTTAGCTCATTGCAATATTATGTCACGTCAAACGAGAAAACAAAGTGCGGATGATTAATATCCAAGGCTAGATGTTGCAAGAGGCGGCTCCTCCTTGGAGTTTGAGGGGCCTTTTCCTAGAAATGTTAATTTATATTACACTCACATAAATTATTTTAAAAGTATATTAATTATTGTATTTTTTTAATTTTGAATTTGGTGGCATTTTTATTTTTTACTTAATTAGTAATTAATTTTAAAAATGGTTAATTAAAGTAGTATTTTTTTGCTCTTGATTACTGCCATTAATAACCAATAAAATAGCTAAACGAGTCTTAAGAATAAAATACATATTTCAAAATTTTAAAAAAATTCTATACATTTTAGATTTTTTATTATTTTTATTTCATATTCATAATCAACCTGGATAAATGGATGTATAAATTTAAACAAACATGAAATTATTATTATTTAAGTATAGAAATAAAAATAAACTTATGAGAAATTAATTAAAAGCTTCAAGGCATGTAACTATGTCACTTTATTTAAGATTCTATTTGTCTCCCGTCTATATTTCAATGTGTAAAAAAGTTACAAGTAAATAAAATCCTGAGGATACAATAAAACCTAATGACTATTGACCTTTTTCACTAACAAAAACAACCCACTGAGCATTAAGATGAGTATAGCAAGAGTACCAAATTCTATAAAAAAATTATAAATTTTTGGCGTGTTTTGGTATACCCATCCAAGTAAATTTTAAGTCCTATTTGTAACAACTCTCATATCTCTTTGTACAAACAAATCTGTCCAAAAAAAAAGTTACATATTTTAAAAATAAATATATTTGTGTGCCTTGTGTATTTGAAATAATTGGCTTTACCATACAACTGACATGAAAATGTACCACAACTACCTCGAATCTAATATGACTAAAACTAAGTCCTTTGTGTGCCTTGTGTATTTGAAAACATGATGGGTATAGAGACCTTTGAGTAGAAGTTGATCGTTAAACTAGATTAGCATGTAAAAGAATCTTTTTACAAAAATCTTTTGCTTAGATTCACACTCTAACAACATCTCAGCAACTAAATCCAAAGGTATAAAAGCCGATGCCACAACCAAATTTATTCAGATTCAACAAATATGTTAGCAAAATTCATGCTAACATGTCCCGTATTATGTTACTATACTTCTTGAAGCATTCAAGGTGTCACATATTGGTTTTATCTTTGCCAAGTATTCATTTACTGACTAATGTTGTTTCTTTTGTAAGTGGAGTGTCTGTGTGTGTATATGTGTTAAAGAAGAGATTTTAGTACTGGATTTGGATGCATACATACCAGTAATCTTGCTCTAAATAACATAAGATGTGCTAGCTCAAATAAGATGAGAAAGCAACTTATCACTAATGGTTGAGAGTAACCAAGAAGCAATAAGTTTATCTTACCGCTTGAACGAACTAAAGAAGGATTTTCAATGAGTTTGCCTTCTTTATCTACAACAAACTGAGCTAGAACATCTAGGGCTCCCAAAATGTAACCAGTGAGACCATAACCTTCCAAGATGAGAGAAATTTGATCTTTCCATAAGATAAAATTGGTACCATTTAACTTCACAATGTCGTGTTAATGAAACCGATGAATCTTGGATAGAAAAGAAGCAAACACCGTCTTTTTGGCAACAACACCAACAACTTGACTACCTCTTTGACCACCGGGGCACAAACGCCAAGACGAAATGTAACACCCTATACCCGGCTCGGTCGTCGAGCCCGAATACTAGGATGCCATACCACTGTCTCAAATTATACAGATACAAAATGGCTGATTATTAATAGAACATCCTCTATTTTAACATTTTCATAAGTTTTAAGTCAAACTAATCCTTAATTATCTTTACAAATTGCTACACATACTTTAATTAAGCATTTACTAACACTTGAGCATGCCTTAGAACAACTTGAAAAAATTTCCAATACAAGTACGTAGGTATCGATACTGGCACATAGGTATTGATATTTTCCTTACATGATATCAATATCGATTGAAAAATCGACACCAAAACAGCATTCTGTTTCTCGCCTAAAAATAAAACTCTAGAAATTATTGATACATTTCAAAAAGTATCGGTAATTTTACCCCAAGTATCGATACTCATGATATGGTATTGATACCAAATTACAATACTGATTCCTGCACAACAAAATATCATAGAGGTATCATTTTTAAAAATTCGAATATCGATACCTCTACTCCAGACATTAAAAATACAACATAATAAGGCAAATATTCCATCCCAATCATAAACCATTCAACATGTAACTAATACCTCGTCAAATAAACGTCAGAAGGACCACAATAACAGTTCAATAATAAAAAACATGTCTAAGTAACCAAAAGATATAACAAGAACAATACCCATAGATCTTAAGAATTAATAATCTATGAAAATAACCAAAACATCATGGCAACATTTATGCAATAGTTCTACCACATTGCCTTTATTTTCCCAAAACATAAACCAGAAAATGAACACTTACGAAATAACGAAAATGGACTTGCTTGGATCACCCCACGAAAACCACACCACTCACACCAGTATGTTACTAATCTGCAATGGTCTAAAAGGAGTGGGTGAGCTTAACAAGCTCAGTGAATGCCTAGAACAACTATCATGCAAACAATTCAGCAAGCATTAACGAAACAACCATATAGCATAATTCCAACAGTTCCATCATTAGTGTCATATTACACTTACTCATGCATTATTTACTAGCTCATTTACATAGTAATCACATTCACTTTTAAACATCTAACGCTTTACATAAAATCATATTTAAAGATAATTTGGCACTTGAGCTATGAAACGTAAAAGTGGGCTCTATCACCACTCATCGGATACACAGATCTCCAACACACCAAAAGACTTATAGAGTTGAACATATCCAAAAAGTGAAGCATATAACTAACACTCTCCATCACATCAAACATGTCTCTTTGAATGGATCTTAGCTCACATTCCCTTATTTCTCCAACATGTCCCAAGGCCTCAACGCCCAAATCATATAACATATATAGGTGGGTACTCACAATCCTATGGCATGTCGACTATATCCAACGGTCTCAAAGTTTACAAGGCCAAAATATCCATTATTAGACACACATACTACTTACTGGTTATCTGCTCACTATCACTGCATATTTGCATCATTAGCACAATATTATCATTGCCACTTAGCATGTATAACATGCAATCATATACACCTTCACAACATTAATCATGAACACATAACTTATGTAATAACATCTCATCTCAATTCACATTTTCATAATAACACAAACACATATTTCACAAGTTAAACATGAGTATGAGAAAACTTACACTCAGAATTTAGAGTAGGGGTTTAGGCTACAACTAAATTCCCAAGTAACGCATTGAATCGTGTCTACAAGCAGCGATTCCAAACATCTACCAATACACTTTCACCGAAATGTCGAAAGCTCAAACTAGCATTTCCTTAGCTCGTAGAAGGCTCTAATGAATCTGAAGCTTCAACACAAAAAATTCACACAATAACACAATCAACAATCAGCTAAGGATTCACCTCAAGTAATAAAAAACACAAGCCTAAGCTAAGTTCTCACATAACTGAAATCTTCGACATAACAAAATTGAAATTCAAATATCTCAGTCTATACTCAATCTCTTTACCTAAAATTAATTTCATTCATCTATTTATTCACCTACGACTAATTCTCAACTTTTAAACCATGCTAAACTACTCAATTCATAGTATCGAAATTTTTGACATGTTTATGATAATTTTCAAAAAAATTCATTAAAACTTTATAAATCTTTAATAAAACTTCAAAGTAAGTTTAGAAATCTTCTAATTACATCAAAACTAATTAAAAAACACTTTGAAACCATGTTTTTATTCAAAATCTCAAAATCCACCCTTAAGAACCCAATTTTTTGCTTTTAATCAAAACATGTGATTTAATGGTTAAAAATTTGATTTAAAGGACTAGATAACATTTAAAACTAATTAGAAGTCGAATCGTTACCTTAGATGACAAAAAACCAAGAGTTTGATCAAAAACCTAAAAAACCCAAAAGTTCAACAATGAAGAAATCTATGGTGTTTTTGGGCGTTTTTCTTGAAATTCTATGAAGGTATATAGCTTGGTTGATAGTAGAAACCAAAAGGATAAAGGTTCAACAAATAAAATTGAATGAGAGGGTTTGGAGGAGCATGGAACGGCAATAACAAATAATGGGAAAAACTTTCGTGAAAATAAAACTAAAGATATGGGTTTTTAGGTTGAATTTTAAAATTTGGTCTAATTGCCTCTTAAAATTCACAACTTTGACCCTTTTTCAAATCAGTCCTATTTTTGAAATTAAATGTCTTTAAAATTCATTTTCAAAAATTGATTTAATTTTTTAAAAGCCATAGACAAAAACATTTTAAAATACCATGCTAACAAAATTCCTGAGCTCACTAAAGCTAAAATCCCTAAAATACCCTTGAAACTTCTAGGCCTAATTTCAGGGTGTTACACGAAAGGAGAGAAATCAACACTAAAGCAATCAAACAATCAGATAATAAATATGTGCAGTGTACTGCAAGTGTGACAGTTTGGTTGTAATATATATTTTCAACCGGGTATAAGAGTATTGTAACAACCAAATTTTCAATGGTGCTAGAAACGGTGGTTTTGGAACTCCGTTCTCCGATGATAGATTTCGTAAATATTATTAATAAATATTTACGAGTTAATTAAATATGATATTGAATTTTGGTCTGGTAAAATTTGTCAATTGGATAATTAGTTAAAGTATGAGCATACTGACCTTAAAGTTAGTGGTTTCAAAAAATGAGATATTGGGACCTCATTCCCGTAAAAAGAGGCCATGGATATTTTTATTAAATATTTACGGAGTTATTATATAAGTGAATTATATTTTTTTATAAGTAATTTTATGGATTTAGTGATTAATTAAGGTACATGGACTAAATCATAAAAACCGTAAAAGCTAATATCCATAGATTTTTATGTGCCAAAAGCTTTTATTAGTAGAATAGATCCTGATTTTGTTTATGAATTTATTCACTTTTAACATTCATAGTGTGACAAATCTAAATGTTGAGTGGATTACGGACTATGTATGCGTGTCTCGTGCACTTTAATCTAAGTAAAAGCTTGAGTTCGAATAGATAAGGAATTGAAAGCTAATACGTTGGGTGTACGACTTCTGCAGTACTTAACGTCATTCACAAAAATAGAATTCATGGATCGAGACATGGGTAAATGATATCCTTTCTTTGGCATTACATGGTTTATGAAAAGTAAACATGGTTATGGGTATTTTTGTCTTTGTGATGAATGACTTAATTACTATTCAATAGTAATTGACTTTTCATGAAAGAAGATGTAAGGGTTACCATGTGATAAAATAGGATCATATTGGGAGAACAAATATTATCCCAAAGAGATCAATGATATCCTATGAGGGTAACACACTTATGACAAAGTCATTGGACGAGCACTGAGTAGATGCTTTCGTAACTGTATGTCGTTAACGATAGCTCAGTCACGATACTATAGTGGAATGACTTCATGACCAAATGATTTTATAATTAATAGGTAAAAATTTGAAACTTAATTATAAATCTTTTGAGCCCTAATTACATATGTCCAATCAGTCCCTCTGCTAGCTCGTTGAAACCAGAAATAAGTTGCGTGTTTGAATAGAAATGAACAGAATGAATATGAAAAGAGAAATGAGAAACATTCAAGAACGATTATGGTTTTTTTTGAAATGGAAAAATGGAATCATTTGGAAATGAATGTAGGTTTTCAAAATGGAAATGATTCATTTGCAATTCTATATGGATTACTTAATAATGATTGAAAGAACGAGTTTATGTTTTTAAGCTATTTTGAACCCTGAAAATGAAAATAATCCATTCAACCATAGTGAATATGTTGAGTTGTGAAATACTAAATATTTTTTGGAAATGAGTTTATGTTTTTAAGCTGTTTTGAACCCTGAAAATAAAAATAAATCATTCGGTCACAGTGAACATGTTGAGTTGTGAAATATTAAATATTTTCTGAAAAAATGGAATCATCTGAAAATAAATGTAGGTTTTCAAAATGGAAATGGAAATGAAAATGGTTCATTTGCAATTCTATATGGATTACTTAAAAATGATCAGAAGAATGAGTTTATGCTTTTAAGCTATTTTGAACCCCAAAAATGAAAAGAAACCATTCGGTCATAGTGAACATATTGAGTTGTGAAATATTAAATATATTTTTCTCAAAATTTTAATAGGGGTAAAATTGTCAAAATTGTATTGGGTATAAAATAGAGATGAGAAAATGATTTAATATAGAATATTAAAGTTTATTTTGGGAAATTGAAAAAACATAATCGATTTGGATCACATTACAGAGTACTGGGTCAAAAGGCTTAGGAAGTACTCGTACTTGGACCCGATGTAAGGGAGGCCTAAAACCTCTCATATAACATGAAAAGGGCAAAAACCCTAGTAGGAATACTAGGGTGTGCCGTCCACCCCACTCCTACTCTAAGTAGAAAATTACTTTTCTATTTGAAATAAACCACTACAACTCAACAAGGGTTCTACCTTTTCTTCTTATAAATAGATTGCACCGGTAGAGTATTATACACAACTTTGAGAGATTGTTACTCTACCGAAAAATAGATAGAATTTATTCCCAACTATTAAATATATTTTATCAGAATAAAAATTCTATCGGTTTCTATTAAAGAAGAGAGAATTTTCAGTTTTACTCCAAATAAAAGAGAGAAAATTTTTTCTAGTTTTATGTTTTGATTCAATTGGTTCGAGCCCACACTCGAAGTAGTTCGTGGTATGTGAATAGAAAATAAGATCGTAAACCAAGTCAGTTTTCAAAATTTTAATTTTCTGTTGTGCAAGAAAACCATTTTCAAATCAGATTTTTTTTCAACAAAACTGCTATGAAATTTTAGTGGGAATAGGAAATAAGAGGTCTCCAATGAGTAATACCGAAATCGGATTTCAATGCGAAGCTTTAGATTGAAAGTTATGTTGTCTCGAGTTTAGGGAATAAATTTAATAAATTGTAAAATATGTTTGATATTGTAATTGATTTCGATTTAAACTGAATTTGATAGTATTATATGTTTGTGAATTTTTTTAGCTAACATTGACACAGAACCGTCGAGATGGAAAGAAAAATCGAAAGTTGTAGACGAGTAGCTCAAAAACTCGATTTATATTTCAATGATTTGAAACCAATTTAATTTCTGCATATTCATGTCATTTTGCATTATATAATGTTGAGGTGAGTTTTTATTGGTTATTTGAATTCAATTCTTACGGTTGAGATTAAATGTCGAGACAATTACTAAATTGAATAAAATAGGAAGTTGCATGACTTACTCGATATGTGATAATTGGTATGAAATTGGGTTGTAGCATATTATAAATGTTATGAAACTTTGAAATGTTGATGAACTAAGAATATTGGAATGTAAATTGATTTGCATGATGAATCAGAATTGGTTATCCTATTAGTTGTTCCAACCAAGTTGGATATAGTTGGCATGCCATAGGGTTAGGATATTGATTTAAAACCATTGTTATCAGGCAACCTGGGGTGGTAGATTGTACATATAAAGTCATCGTTGCCGGGCAACCTGATCTGCCATAATTTGATATGCAAATTAGGCTTTTTCGATGTACTTAAGGAGCATATTCTCAAGCAAAGTAGCGTT
The DNA here is from genome assembly GCF_007990345.1 of Gossypium hirsutum. NCBI lineage: Eukaryota > Viridiplantae > Streptophyta > Magnoliopsida > Malvales > Malvaceae > Gossypium > Gossypium hirsutum. The sequence continues at coordinate 36,226,796 of NC_053439.1, read as the reverse complement.
TTTTCTGTAGTTTTTCATAATTTTTAGATTTTAAGTTAATAAGTGTAAATGTTTTATTGTTACTCATTTTATGTAACAGCCTGAATTTTGGGCTAGTAAAAATTGTGGTTTCGGGACCACAAATTTGACGAGAAAAAAAATTATTTTCATTATATTTTTATGGTCTACGATTTCACAAAATGATTTCGTGACAATTTCGTTCGAAAATTTTGACGTTTGGGCACTCAATTTAGTCAAAAGGACTAAATTGTAAAAAGTGCAAAAGTTGAGTTCTACGTGTTAGAAGTGTCCAATTGTTATGAAATTTTATAACTCGGTTTAATATGTTTATTAGTGTATTTATTCTGGTAATGTCTCGTACCCTATTCCAGCGTAGAATACGGGTAAGGGGTGTTACAATGTGACATCACCAGATTCGGCCCTAATGTTTAGGCTGGGTTTGGGGTGTTACATTTAGTGGTATCAGAGCTATGGTTTAGTCAGTTCTCAGACTAACATAGCGTATTTGAGTTTTGCTATATATGTCATATTATTACTCGTGATAGTGTAATACCTTCTAGCTCTAAGGAAATTGTTCTGTTAAGACAGAGATGACTTCTAACCGAGCTGCTTTCAATAATGCTGAAAATTTATATTGAGGTAATTGAACTGTGTTTATGAAGAAACGAAATTTAGAAAGGTATAAATAATGAAAGCATAAACTTAAAATTATATGATTGAATTTTTCCTCAAGTAAATTTGATTAAAGTTAATGTGTTCAATCAAAATATCTATTTCCTTAAACTAATACGGTTAAAGGATCTTTGGTTTGCATGCTAAAAGTATGTTGAAAGATTGTGTGTTTGAGCTGTATCCTTAGCATGAAGAAAATAGTATCTTGATATGTTAGTGTTTGATAGTTGAAATCAATACAGTTGTTTTAAGAATTGAATTATCGAGATGTGATTTGAGTTATATGTAACTAAGCATGTCCTCAGCTAAGAGAATAAATTCGGTGCACTTATGAGTATGAAGATAGATAGTCAGAATGAAAAAAAAAATCTATTTTTCAGAAAGTATGAAAAGAGATGATCATAAGTTAAAAAAAACTTATATTGTGATAAGCTCATCCAAGTATGTTGGTGATTATATGATGCTATGTGCTCAACATATTTAATTAAGTGAATATGGTAACCGAATTTACTTAAATAGATGGAATGTGTGTTTATCTATATCTGTTAGAATAAGTGAAATTAGTACGTGCATATGGTAGAATCTTATGTTTAATTGTTAAGTTAAAGATAATAAGATATTTTGTTTTATGTCTTTACTATTAAACCATGAATATTATAATAGTATGAAAATTGAATTGGAAGATTAAATTGAGTAGAACGCAAGAATGAGTACTTTCGTTCAGTGATATGTGATGAATTAACGAAAAAGACCATGGTTGGACCATGGCAACATGTGATACGTGATTTCTGTATAAGACCATATTTGGGATATGGCATCAGTGTGATATGTGCTACTGTGTAAGACCATAGCTGGGCTATGACATCAATATGTAAATATGTGTAAGACCATAGTTGGACTATGGCATAGAGAAAACGAAGTACTCAATTCTGTAAGACGTTCTCTAATTGAATAAATGTCGGTAAGTAAAATAGAAGCTAAGTATCAGAATTTAAATAGATATTAATATTGAGCTAGAGTAAGTAAATTCATTGTGTGAAAATAGATGTGTTAATTTGTTTGGAATGAACTACGTGGTTATGATGGTATTACATTGATGATGAATGCAAAGTCAAATATATATGTGTATCTATGAGAGTAAGTTAAAAGCTTTATGTCCTCACCATCACCCCCTTATCAGTATTGTTTTATGACGAAAATTATCTTGATGAGACAAATATGTTTTTCAACTGAATTAATTCTGACAGTATAGAAGTAAACACTTAAATGTTTGAGTGAAAATGTATTGATTATGAGTTGAAACCCATAAAGGCATGGATCAAAGAGTATAACATTTTGTTATGGATAAATGTTATAATTATATGAGCACATGAGTTATGATATTTGGATTATGATGCTATATAGAAATTTCGATTGTGAATTAGTGATTTGAGTTGGCATATGAATTATGTGTTGAGAACAAAAGTGATTAAAAGCAAATGTTTTTATTAAATGCTTTGAGAATGTGAAATTAGTAATGAATTGGCTATTTGTGATAGTATGTGTTGTGCGCATTTATGTGTAAGATAAATTTGAGGCTTTACTACACTCACCCCCCATATCAGTAAAATGTTACAATGAAATTTGTAAGATGTTGGTTGAATAAGCTTACGAGTGTAGTGTTACAGAAGTTTGTGTATGGAAGATTAATAATGTGGTCGGAAAAGTGAATGAATTAGCAAATGAAGACAATATAAAAAGAGAGATATTGGATAGTTCTGAAAACTACTCAGATTATGCAAAGTTACTGTCACAAAAGAAGTTAAATTCGATTAAATGATTTATTCAGGTATGTTATTTAAAGAAAGAATTAACCGAAAGTTTTTCTGGATCGATTTCTATTAGTAAAGAGATAATGTGAAAATTCTGATGACAAAATTAGACAATTGAGTAATGTTTGTATTGTATTAATAGCTGAGTACAGTAGCTATAATGGGGTAATTACTATGATTCCTTTTAGACAGTCTGTGTGTACAATTATCCTCAGAAGTATATGTGACTGTTTAGTTTCAAAAAGAATTCTTATTGTATGAGAACATTAGCTAAACATATTAATAGATGAAAGAATTATTGGTTTGTTTGGGTTATGTTCGACATTGCCATGTTTTTTCTTTGGTATTTATTCCCTTGTGTGAATATGAAAATCGACGGTAAAGTCTGAGTGAGGCTAATATTTTGTTTCTACTGGTTATTGTTCTATTGAATATACGTGAAGATTATATTGCTTCTGTTACTTTGGATTCCATTAATTATGAGTGACATAGATCTTTCTAGACATTTTCTTTTATCATAGGAATGGATATCATTCTATATGGATTGTAATTTTTCGATACTTTGCGTAGCTTCAGATGCTGAAATATCGCTATCCTGATTTTCTTATGAATTTATGTGATTATTTATAAAAGATATGAAAGTCCAAAATCATGTGTGAATTTGAAATTTAGTGTGTGGAAGCAAATTATTAATCTACTATCTGGTAAGATTTTCGAGAACGAAAATCCCTTAAGGGGGGAGAGTTGTAACAGCCCGAATTTTGGGCTAGTCAGAATACTGGTTTCGGGATCACAAATTTGACGAGAAAAAAATTATTTTCATTATATTTTTATGGTCTAAGATTTCAAAAAATGATTTCTTGAAAATTTCGTTCGAAAATTTTGACGTTTTGGCACTCAATTTAGTCAAAAGGACTAAATTGTAAAAAGTGCAAAAGTTGAGTTCTACATGTTAGAAGTGTCCAATTGTTATGAAATTTTAAATTTGAGGTCCTTAAATGGTAATTAGACCATTGGTTAACTTGTTGGACAAAAATGGACAAGAGATAAGTAAAATAGGAAAATTTTAAGTTGGGGGCATTTTGGTCATTTAATAATTAAAAGAATTAAAAAGGCCAAAATAGCCAAAAATTTGTCCATCTTCTCCATGGTGAACGAAATCAGCAAGGGGGAAGCTATATTTAGAGTTTTCAAGCTTCCAAGCTCCATAATAAGTGATGCCAATCCCCGTTTTTAATATTTTTTACGTTTTTAGAGTCCCGGTAACTTGATTTAGCTTATTCTAGCAATAATTTAACCTAGGGTTCATATTTGGAAAAATAACCATATGTGAAATGTGTTTATTTTGATGTTTTATGGTAGAATATGAAGCTTGAAATTATGTTAAATAACTTTTGCTAGCTGATTTTAAGTGAAAACGAGTAAATTGACATAATCGACAAAAATACCTAATGTTCATAAGTAAGTGTTAGAGTGAGAATTGGATGTTTCCATAGAAGGGAAAAATGTTCATCATGTCATAAAATGTAAGAAAAAGCAATAAAGTTTAATTTCTGAGTCTAGGGGCAAAATCGTAATTTTTTGAAACTTTAGGGGCAAAAATGTAATTTTGGAAAAATGTGATTTTTGGACTGGATTGAATAATGTGAGTGTTAAATAAGTTAAATGTATTATTATAAGTCAAGAAAGACAAGGAATTGACTTTGATTAGTGAAAAAGGAAAAAAATGAGAAAAAGTGAGAAATTTCCTGATTGAACATTCGGAATAAAAAGGGATACGAATGAAGTGACAGAAATGATCACATGTGTGACATGGACTGTGTGTAGGCCCCTATGTGAAAGTGAAAGTGAAAGTGATGGTCACGTGTGTAGTACTATGTGTAGGCTACTACGAGTACTAGAATGATAGGTCGCATGTGTAGTACTATGTACAGGCTACTATCCGTACCGGATAGCTTCGATCACGTGTGTAGTACTATGTGCAGGCTAATACGTGTATTGGATAGTGATGGTCACATGTGTAGTACTATGTGCAGGCTACTATGTGAACCGGTATCATTAATTATAAGGTGGTTGCTATGTGCTGATCCCACCGGATATCATTGATTACAAAGGGTGGTTGTTGTGTGCTGAATCCACCGGGTATCTGTTATTATTCCGAAGTGTTCATTGGGAAATTGACTAAGTGAAAATACATGAGGTCATGTAACGATTAAGTGTGATTGGATGATGAATATATGTGTGGAATTGAATTGAGTAATGATTGAAAGTGAAAAAGTGAAATTATGAAAAAGTAAAATTAGCAACAAAATAGTTTTGGATAGTAACAATAGTGTGATTTTGAAAAATCACGAAAAATGATGGAAATTTAATTAGAGAGTGAATAAGATATGAAATGAAAGCTTAATGAGTCTATTTTTACATAAAAGAAACAAACCAAGCAAAAGAGTTATATATTTTGAGATATTTGAATTTTAGTGAGGCAGGGTTGGATTGATTTCGGAATCCCCTATTCTGACTTTGGAAAATAATTAAAAATTGTAAAAAAATAATTATGAGTTATAATTTATATTTTTAGAATTCTTAATTAGTCTATTTTCAAATGAAATAAACAGAAATATCATCTGAGTTCTGTATAATGAGATAATTTGTTTTTAGTGAAGAGAGGTGAGAGATGTTGAGTAGTGAAACAGGGGTGAGTTTAAAGAATAAATTGTACTAATAGGCTAAGCCAAAAATTTTTAAAATTTTATGGTAAGAATATATGTGAGTCTAGTTTTAGGGAAAATTAACATAACTTAATTTGGAGCTCTGGAGATCTAGATAAAAATAATTTAGTGACTGTAACTCGACTAGATAGCTTTGAATTTAAATATAAGTGAATAGTGAAATTATGTATAATACTATTTAATCATGTTATATACCTAAAGGATGTGGGATGGAGAGGAGGAGGAGGACAATAAAGTATATGAATGAATTGTGTATAATTGGTTAAATGTCTGATTATAATTGATAAATATTGAAATAGGAGTGATGTTTGTATTGGTGCATTACTAGTCATGGTAAGCTCATGAGAGAAAATAAAGTTTGAATGACAAAACAATCAAATCAGTATACAATTAAATGATTTCATTAATTAAACATTGTATATAACAGAATGTGTTAGTGAATTACATATTCATAAATTGACATTCAATGTTCAGTTAGTGATATATGAAAATAACATGAAAAGATTTATGATTGTGATTAATATTGATTCTGACTTAAAGTGGATTCTTCAATATTGGATTGATTTAACGGATATATTGAGCATATGAATGGGTATGTATTGGGCCTCGTAAACCCTAATTAGTGACTCAAAGATAATAATTTGAAAGTTTTTAATTTGGATGAAATTTTATAACTCGGTTTAATATGTTTATAAGTGTATTTATTCTGGTAATGTCTCGTACCCTATTCCAGCGTAGAATACGGGTAAGGGGTGTTACAATGTGACATCACCAGATTCGGCCCTGATGTTTAGGCCAGGTTTGGAGTGTTACATTTTGAGACCCAAATTAGCCAATAATGCCTATAACACCTCAAACTCTATCTGTCAGAATAAGGTGTTACACAGAAAACAGACTTAAACTTGATTTAGTATTTTATTTTTACTAAGGTTTTGGCGTATACTCTTTGTACTGGGGTGTTAACCCAAAATTTTGAATGACAAAACAATCAAATCAGTATACAACATGTAATATAAAGTATAATTGAAAACGAACTTTTGGCGGAATCCTTGTAAAAGATGATAGGTTTATATAAAGCGCAAGGTGAGTTATTTCGCATACAAAAGTTTCAAGTGTATCATTGGTAGTTAAATATCGTTTAAGTTAGTTTGATGTATACAACTAAAGATAATTTCATAAACTATAATTCACAAAGTTTTAACCTGTACTTCAAGAGTATGTAAACATTATCTTAAAATAACGACTTGGAGAAAGATGTAAATTATTACAAGTTTTGGTTACAAAATAAAGTTACACGCTACCCACCCAAAATGAAAGTATATGGATGTTACAAAATGAACATAGGTTAGGCTCACAATAGAGGTTGCTTTATCTGGCTGAGTTTCTTCTACAAGCCCTTTTACGCCGAGGTACCACCTAGAAAAGGGGAAAAAATAAGAGTAAGTTCAAGAGAACTTAGTGAGCTTTAGCAATAAAAATACCCAAACCTTTCCAAACAAAGTACATGAATTTTCGTTATGTTTTAATTCAATTTCTTTAGTTTTGTTTACATTCAATAAAATGTGCACATTGAGTCTTTTATTAACCTTAAAGGCTAAATGAGGCCTAAGAGAGAGCTAACATACTTTGTGAGTGTGTTAGAGGGCATTTCGGGTCAATACTAGACATTATGTAGCAACATAAAGGATTCGATGTCGCAACATAGATAGAAAAATAGAGAAAGTGAGAAATTACTTTCAATGTCGCAACACAGGCTGAGGGTGTCATGACATACCCCTGAAGATGGCTACAGAGGAATATACTGGTTGCTACGTGGCAACATCGACTCTGTGGCAAGAATAAAAAAAAGTAGGGGCGTTTTGGTCTGCACAATCAAACTTTAAGCTCAAAAAATTAGCTAACCTAGGGTTAAAGACGACAGTTACCTGAAGGCTATAAATAGGCCCTTTTAGCATTTGTAAAAGACATCTAAGTTTTAACCTAGTTTTCTTCCATCAAATTTAGTCAGATTTTCTTTCCTTATTAGGTTTCCTAGTTTTAGTTATTTTCTTTCTTTAAAAGATCTGATTGTAAAGGAGAGCAACTTCTGTGGATTCTTCCTTATTATCAATATCAATCAAGCTTTCTTAAACTCTCTATTTTAATTCATTCCCTATGATTAATTCTTCCATTTATTCCATGTTATTTATGAAAGCCATGAGGAACTAATCCTTCTATGGGGGGTTAGCGAGTGGAAGCATGATCTCTTAACTATTTTGTAGGGTTATTCAACAGATCAATTGTTTGGGAAAGGAAGAACTTGAAACAAACCCTAGGTCTGACAACCCCAAGAAGTCATCAAGGTGAGAATTAACCCAAAATTGTTATTGCCCATCCGTGGACACCTTGACCCCAAACCAGTCTGGACTATGAGGTCGAAAGATAAGTAGTTCTTCCTGACTCGTTACGTTAATGGAAGATCAGAAGATCTTGCTAGGGTAGCGACTAGTTAATTGATGATGAACCCGAGATGACAGTTGATTGAGATTGCTGAAGCAAGCTAATCACCCATCTTCATATTTGATTCACTTTATTTCTCTCTATCTCTTGCAATTTTACTCTTTTTATGTTATTTTATTTCCTTAGTTTAAGAAACCTTAAAATTATCTCTTATTTTACTTAGTTTAAGAAACCTTAAAATTATCTCTTATTTTACTTTCGTACTATAACTAACTTCAAGTAGTAATTAGATCTTTAATTGTTTAGCTTAAAATTGATTTAGTACTCGCCTCCCTTAGGTATGATCTGCGGAGTACTTACCTACTTAGTTGTAAAGTCTATATTACAACTCGACCCGTATACTTGTGGATACCACCTCGTAATTCTTCATTCTATTGTAATATTCACACTCTGGACGTTAATACGTTCAGAGGCGGTCAAGTTGTTGGCACCGTTACCGGGGAGGCAACACTACTAGATTTATTTTAATTTTCACAGACCAAAAGAATAATTTAGAAATTTCTCAGCTATCAATATGATTTTATTTTGCTTTAGTATTACTAATCTTTTCTTTCTAGGTTTGGTGTATGACTCGCAGTAGAGGCACACCTATTGTAGTAGCCACAGATCTAGAAAGGATAATCCAAAAGAACTGTCGATAGCAGCGGCAACAACAAATGCAAGATCCACTACCACCAACTGTAGTTAATGTACCATGTTATAATCCATTGTTCCGTGACACTGACGATAACACTTTAGGAGACCCAGCAGCACTACAGTTACCCACAAGCATGTATATGCTCAGAATGAGAGAACTTTACAAGACTATGCCTTACCAAGTTTAGATATGGTTCAGGAAAGCATAGAGAGGTCGGTGATTACAAAATATAAATTTGAGATCAAACCGGCAAGATACAAATGATCCAAAATAATTTTCAATTTAGGGGCACTATGACAGAGCACCCCAACCAACATTTAAAATAGTTTCTTCAACTCTATGATACTTTTAAGTATAACGGCCTCACTGATGACGCTATTCATCTTCGGTTGTTCCCTTTTTCTCTGATTGATAATGCCTTTTCTTGGTTAGACTTACATGCTCTAAGATCCATCATGACATGGGATGAACTTGGTGGAAAATTCTGACAGAAGTTTTTCGCAATTAGTAAAGTAATCCAATTAAGAAGAGAGATTGCTATATTTAGACAGATAGAAGGAGAAAGCTTTTATGAGGTGTGGGAATGCATCAAAATGTTGATTTAATAATGCCCTTACAACAGATTTCCTGAGTGGATGAGATTGCAGATATTCTATAATGGGTTGGATGCAAATGCAAGATCTGGATTAGACCAAGCAACAGGATGAGCCCTTATGAATAGGATGTATGAGGATGCATATGAAATTATTAAAAATATGGTATTAAAATCCTGTTAGTGGCTAGCAGAATGGTTCACATATAGCTAGAAACCCGTTACGATCAAAGCTATTCAAGAGGATGGAAAATATCAACAACTAGTGGATAGACTCAACCGTATTGAATTTGCTTCTACACCATCTATGCATGGAGGAGACAAGCCATTCTTCCATTATATCAATAATCCTGCTGAGGATATAAATTACATTGGAATAGGGGTGGAAACCCTTATTCAAACACATACAATCCCAGCTGGAGAAATCACTCGAACTTGAGATGGGAAGGAAACCAATGAGGTGGTAACAATTCAAATCAAGTTAAAAATACTAATTACCAACCCCTTTATTTGCAGAAACCCCAAGACAGAGCCAACCCAAGTGACCATACTGCATGTGGTCAACGTCTAGATAGAATTGAGGGAAAGATGTAGTCAAAGAGAACATATATTAAATAGGTGCAGTCTGAGTGCACCAATTTAACAAGAACATTGACTAAGCTCGAGGATCAAATGAGCCAATTGATGAGCATGATGGGCGATATCAAAAGACAAATTTGCTCAGGCATTCCTTGTAACACGGAAGGTAATCCACGGAGGGGAAGGTAAAGAGCATGTGAAAGTTGTAGCATTCCGGTCCGGCAAGGTACTGAGCAGCCCAAAAGTACCTACCCCAGAGGTAACCGTGGATAATAATAAAAATCAAGACAATTCCATAAAATTGGAAGATGGACTTAAGCCAGAGGAAGAGAATTCACCAATGGTTAAGATGAGAAAAGAGACACCTAAATATGCATAAACTACAAAAATCCCATTTCCATCAAGATTAGAAGCAAGATAAAAATGAGACGAGGATGGATTTGTAAGTTTTTTAATTTTTTTTAAAACTTTAAATGTTAACCTACCTTTGATCAAATTAATTGAGAAGGCCGCCAAGTATTCCAAGTTTTTAAAAGAGATGATGGCAAGGCGTAAGAAAATCAAGGTAGGAGAATAAGTTAATTTATGTGCTTCTTGTAGTGTAATTATTTCCAGACAAGTACCGCGAAAAGTGAAAGACCCGAGTAGTTTTACCATTCCCATAGAAATAAGGAGTATTCACTTTAATATAGCCATATGCGATTTAGGAGATAGTATTAATTTAATGCCCTTATCAATTTTTGAAAAACTCAGGTTAGGGAATCTTAAAGCAGCTCAAATAACATTACAATTGGCTGATAGATCTTTAGTACACCCGAAGGGGGTACTAGAAGATATATTAGTCAAGGTGCGAAGCTTTATAATTCCTACAGATTTTGTAGTACTTGATTTTGAGGAAGTTCATGAGATACCAATCTTACTTGAAAGACCTTTCCTGGCCACATCTAGATCCACCATTGATTTAGAGAAAAATGAGTTGACAATGAAAATTGATGGTGAGACTGAAACCTTCAAATATAGCTATTAGCCGAACAAGGAAAATATGAGGAAATTACGGGAGCATTGTAAAAACTTATCTATTTCTGATGTTCCCAAATCAAGGGAAATGTTTATTTTTATGAATGCAAAAATAATAAATAGGTTCAAGGAACAGGACAAATGAGCAAGGGTGGAATGGCATGATGGACGGTGGACCAATATTAATGGAACAAAAAAATTATCCACGGGTGAATTGACAATATTGCTGGATAAATCTGGTAGTATAACTTAAAATTTGTGAATTGTTGCATGATATTTGTAAATTACAGTATATTTAACTAACCACAGTTTAGATTTTAACTTTTATTTAATGTAGGTTTATCTTTAGATCGAAACATCCCCAAGATGGATTTTTGGGCTAAAACAAAGTCATCGTCGCGACATCACAATAGCAAGTAGCAACGTAGCAGATAGTCCCTGAGAATCTCCAAACTCGCGAATGTGTCACGACACGAATCCCCTGTGTCGTGACATTGCTGTAATTTTCTACAGGGTTGACCTAACCCATTGCACAACCCAGAGGCTGAAACACTAATTTTACCTGATTTCTAAACCTTTTAAACCCTATTTTACAACTTAAACTCCTATTTACTCCTAATTAAAACACTCATTAAACCCTTACCCCCTTAAACTCTCTCAAATCTCTTAACATCTCCTAAACTCTAAACCCCTAATTGCCTAAATTTCCTTTCACAAACTTGGTGCAACAAGGAACGAAGACATCACGAGCAAGCAAAGAATTCAAGTGAACTTCGACTATACATTCAAAGTTAAGAGTTCCTAAACTCAAAATTTTTATTGTTCCATTGCCTCATTTATTTTTGTAAGTCATTAGGATTGAAACATCATGCCTCCTAGGAAAGTTAGGCAAATAATGGAAATGAACCCATTGATGGTTCAAAATCCATCTACTTTTCTAAATCTAAATGTTGAAAATTATTTTAATGAACTTCAAGGAAAATCATTCATTCAAGAGAGGGGATTTGATCCATCAATGATTTTGTGTAAAGAAATTTGGCCTTTGGTCAGGTATCATAGTTGGAAATATTTTTGGACAATCCCAAAGGATAATGTTGTGGTCCCCGTTGTCTAAGATTTCTACGCATCTCTACGGGACCACGAGTCTAAAAATACTGAAGGTCATATATGGGATACAATACTTGTGCGAGGGAAAGAGGTGCAAGTAACCCCTAGAATAATTTGTGACTTTTATAATGTTCCATACTATAAGAATGATTTCATTGATGAAACTGACTTAGAATATTTTAGAGACATAAATATGGATAGTATTATAAACTTTTTAATTGAAGGAATGGGTGAATGGAAGTATCGCACAACTACTAATATCCCAGTTTTACTCTATGCTATTTTGCATAAAAAGCAGGTATATGTTGGCAAATGGATCGACCAGAACATGGGAAGATGCATTAGTAGCCAGAAGGTGGGATTGTTCTTTCTTCATCTAGTGGCGGTTTTATGCAAAAAAAGCGAGTGTATCCATGACCTCTATTGAGCAGTCATTAAAACCATCACAAAGCATTATCGGAGACACTTTATTTCAGCAACACATCAGTGCGGGCCAAACAGATCAAATATGGGAACAAGTGATAGCAAGAAATGACAGCTACCCCCACGTCGTCACAAAAGTTGGCACGAGCTCAACAAGACGTTAGTGAGAGTAGTCATCCTAAGGAGATTTTAAAATTTTGATTACTAAACTACTAAAGTTCTATATGTTACACTGTAAATAGGTATTAAGCTATCATTTGTACCAAATGATATAGAAAATACAAGAAAACGAGCATACTAGTAAGAATGATAAATGGTTGAATTTGTGTTTGTTTGGTTGATTAAATTTTTGTATATTGAGACATTTAGGGATAACCTAAGGCATTGTATGGAACACATCTAGATCCAAAAAGTTGTCCTATTTATATTTCACCTTTAGTATCAATTTTCAGCCTATTAATACTTCTTGATGAACCTCATTACAAACCCCAAGCCTAATAACGTTAATTTGTATTTGCCCTTTTTCTTTGGTCATGCATTGTACAATTATAGACGTTTGGCCATATGCATTGAGGATTAAGTAGATACATCATGGAGGATTTTGTAAAAATAAAGTGAAATAGGAAAAATTAGTGTGATATGGGAATTATAGGTGAGTTTAATGTGCAGAACAAAAAAAATCCAAAAAGAAAATTAATACGAGTAGAAAAGGCCCTAAATTAGCAAAAAAGCATTCATGAGTGAGATTTATTGAAAAAGAGAAAAGTCACAAAGTAATAAAAGAAAGAAAAACTCATTAATTAGTGCACAAAAACTCGTAAGGCTAGACATAGTTACTATGTCATGCTATAACTTCCTATATATTGAGCGAAAAGAAAACTGAGAGAAGGAGAAATAAGGATGTGAGCGAGAAAGGGTCACTAAGAGGGAAGAATAGGGATCAATACGATGTACCAAACTATTTTCGTGTTTGTAACCCTTTGATGCGTACTGTTTTTGAATTCTATACCTATCCTAAGCCTCAGAATGTTACAAGTAGAAAAGCCCTATGTGACCTAAGTATCCTTATGCATGAATGAACATCATACTAATTGTTTACATAAACGATTATTTGTATTGTGCTCGGATAATCAAAGTACTTGTATGACGTGTTGATGAATTCCTATAGGTGAGAACTTTAATACTTGTATATTTTGTAACATACTAAACTTAGATGTTTATGATCAAAAGTGGTAAGTCAACTACTTATTGTGTTGAAATTGTTAGTAAACGTCAAATGCCTAAGTCATATGCTCCAAAATCAATACTTGTACCGTTCTTGCTCAAGGGTCGTCATTTTCATTTTGTAATCTTTGTTTAGGTTGCTTGAGGACAAGCAATGACTTAAGTGTGGGAGAGTTTGATTTGTCATAATTCGGTGTACTAGATTAAACTAATTTTTACATTTAAGGAGCTTGAATACAAACATTTTTGTTATTTTTTAATTCAGTTTCTTTAGTTTTGTTTACATTCAATAAAATGTGTACATTGAGTCTTTTATTAACCTTAAGAGCCGAATGAGGCCTAAGGGGGAGCTAACATACTTTGTGAGTGTGTAGGAGACCATTAGAGGGCATTTCGGGTCAATGTTGGATGCTATGTTGCAACATGGGGGATCCGATGTCGCAACATAGAGAGCAGAATAGAGAAAATAAGAAATTTCCTTCAATGTCACGACACAGGCTGAGGGTGTTGCAACATACCCTTAAAGATAGCTACAGAGGAACATATTGGTTGCTATGTCGTGACATAAGTTCTGGTGTGTCACGACATCGACTCTGTGACAAGAATAAAACACGAAGCAGGGGCATTTTGGTTTTCACAATCAAACTTTAAGCTCAGAAATGTCAGCTAACCCAGGGTTAAAGACTACGGCTACTTGAAGGCTATAAATATGCCCCTTTAACACATGTAAAGGGCATCTGAGTTTTAACCTAGTTTTCTTCTGTCAAATTTAATCTTGTTCCCTTTCCTTCTTAGGGTTTCTTAGTTTTAGTTACTTTCTTCAAGAGATCTGATTGTAAAAGATATCAACTTCTATGGGTTCATGCTTATTATTAATATAAGTTAGGCTTTTCTTGAACTTTCTATTTCAATCCATTCCCTATGATTAATTCTTCCATTTATTCCATGTTTGTTTACGAAAGCCATGAGGAACTAATCTTCTATGGGGGATTAGCTAGTGGATGCATTTTCTCTTAACTATTTTGTAGGGTTATTCAATGGACCAATTGTTTGACAAAGAAAGAATATGAAACAAGCCTTAGGCCTGACAATCCCAGGAAGTCATCAATCTGAGAATTAACCCAAAATTTATATTACCCATCCGTGAAGACCTTGACCCCAAACTAGTTTGGACTGTGAGGTTGGAAGATAAGCAGTTCTTCCTAACTTATTACGCTAGTGAAAGATTGAAAGATCTTGCTAGGGTAGTGACTAGTTGATTGACGAAGAACCCAAGACTACAGTTGATTGAGATTGCTGAAGCAATCTAATCACCCATCTTCAGATTTGATTCACTTTATTTCTCTCTATCTCTTGCAAATTTACTCTTTTTATGTTATTTTATTTCCTTAGCTTAATAAACCCTAAAATTATCTCTTATTTTACTTTCGTACCATAACTAACATAAAGTATTACTTAGATATTTAATTGTTTAGGTTAAGATTGATTTAGTACTCGCCTCCCTTGGGTATGATCCCCGGAGTACTTACTTACTTTGTTGTAAAATTTATATTAAAACTCGATTGGTATGCTTGCGAATACCGCCTCGTAATTCTTCATTCTATTGTAGTATTCACACTCTGGATGTTATTACGTCTTGAGGCGATCACTTATATATACATACACAAATAAAAATAAGTTAACAGACTTCTCACAGAGACAATTAAAGTTCTACCCTCTTACATATGACAATGGTGGATACTTATCCTTGGCGGATAGTATCCCCTGGCAGACTTTAACATCTATCGAATACAGTATGCAACAACTTTCCCAAAGAAAAGTTTCGCTAACATCAACAAAACAGATACTTCAAAAAAGCTACCTTCACTTACTCTATCATCCCAGAGATACCTGTTAATTGGCATCTATATGCCTATTAAGTATAACTCTCTATTGGCGGATAGAATACACCAAGCACTACAACTAACAGATACGTTTCACTCAAAACACATTAATTGAGATTAAGACTTAATACTTATCATGCAATACAACTAAATAGTTAACCTTTCTGTTTGGTGGTCTCATAACTTACTACAAATATACGTAACATGTATTACATACAACAGACCCAAATTCACATTTTCTTACTCTTTCCCATGTATTTCCTTGTGCTAATCTCGGATATCATATTTACAACTCATCATAGATTTCTTATTCCACGTTATTTCGAACATATGCATATTTTCCTACAAAATCATGGCTCTTTGTCATGGTTAACAACTAACATGCCCTACCGATGGAATCACCCATAACGCTAGGCTAGTTAGCAACTAACATGCCCTATCAGTGGCCCAACACATACGATAATCTGGTTAGCAACTAACATGCCTTACTAGTGGTCCATCATATGCGGATATCGAAGCACAATCATTGAAGGCCCATTCAAGGGTATTTTGGACACATAAATTGGGTTAGAATAGTTGCTATATCAGCCAAAATTTAGCTGAGAGTGAAAAGAGGCTACATTCCTTAGTTTAAGCTTAGTTTTCCTTAGGTTTTCTCTTAGCTTCTCTTTCTCTTTTTCTAGGGTTTTTAATTTTCATTTCCTTAGCTATAGGTTTTACGTTTCCCAACAACTTTTCTTCTTGTTTTAGTTGTCCTTAGAGTTAGGTTATCATTGTAGCTTAGGTTTATTTGCACCTTTAGTTCATATACCTTGGTTGTAAAACATTTTCAGATTTAGTTTAATGTATTTCAGTTTCTTTTACTTTTCATTTGTTAAATTTTGTTCCTTTTATATTTATTGATTTAGATTTTCTTGTTGAATGCTTTTCTTTACACACCTTTTAGATTTTTTTGCATAAAAATGTAACAACTCGTCTTACAGTGGTGTCAAAAAAGGTGGTTTCAGGGCCACAAGTTTAACGAGTGAGTCCATATTTACGAGTCAAATGTGATATTATTATTAAATTTTAATTTGATCATTTTAGCTAATTGAACAAACATTTAAGTACAAGTGGTTTGTCCCTAAAGTCAACTGGTTTTGGAAATCGAGGTATCGAAACTTTATTTCTATAAAACAAGCCTGTAAATAATTATATTAAATATTTATGAAGTGATTATATGGGGATATTGAAATTTGGTTCAGAAATTTTGATGTTTAGATAATTAATTAAGGAAAAAAGGACTAAATTGTAAAAGTTGCAAAAGTTAATTGCTATAGGTTTAATTGTGTCAAATGAATATAAAAGCATGAATTGAAGGCTTTAAAAGGTAATTAGACTATATGTTTTTGTAGTGGACGGTTTGGTTTGGCATGATAGGAACTTTTTGGTTAATTTAATGGTTAAAATGATAATTAGATAAATAAGTAAAAATTAAATAAAAGATGAAAAAATCATCTTCTTCCTTATTTTATTTTTTTTCAAAAACTGAATACTCCATGGGTAATAATGGAAGTTTTGGCTAAGTTAAATAAACCTTGCATGGTATGTGTTTCAAGTCTGTTTCTAATGATTTTTTTATGTTTTTGATATCGTTGTAGCTTAATCTAGCTAACCCAAGGACTAATTCATAAAACTGTTAAATGTTTTGATTTATTGCATTGATTAATTTGTGATATTTTTGAAGTTTGATGATAGATTTATAAGTTTGATACTTAAATAAGACTATTTTTAAAAGAATTTTGGTTGATTTTAATGTTTAGGGACTAAATTATTAAAATAGTAAAATTACATGAAATTCTTGTGAAAATGTGATAAATATGGGTTGTATAGGGACTATGGAAAATTCGGTCAGCATGGCTTGAGTTTAATTGTGTTTAATTTGAAAGTTTCAACTTTAGGGACTAAGTTGAATAAAAGGTAAAAGTTTAGGGTAAAAGTATAAAATATCATTAAAGGGTCAATTACATGAATTTAATTATTTTAAAGTATTTGAATTGGATAATTGAATTAAATTATTATATTTAGATAAAGAAACGAGTCAATCAGACAATAATTGCAGGAAAGAAAAGTTAGCAGAATCATCGATGTTTTGCTCCTTTTGGATTAGGTAAGCTCATAGCTTGGTTAAATTAATTATTTGTTGTTTTGGTAATTTAATATCTATTTATGTATGTGGGGATTGAGTTCATTAGCTTGAAATACTAATAAGACCATAGTTGAAAGACACTATGACATCATGTCATAAATAAATAAAATAGTGGTTGAAAGACGCTATGACATCTTTGAACAATTCTTTATCAGGTAATATGTATCAGATGATAAATGTGTTAAACGTATAAAATGAAACGGGTAACACTAAAAGGATAAATGGAATGAAACATTGAATGGAGAAATTGATATGAATTACTAGAATGAAATGTGATTTACGAAAGGATTGTGTGTTAAATGTATAATATGAAACGGTTATATGAAATGGTTATATAAAGTAGATGTACAAAATGATCATATGAATCAGTTATATGGAAAATAGTTATATAAAGTGTTTATACAAAATGTTGATATGAATAGTTATGTAAAAAGGGACATTTGAAATGAACATTTGAAATGCTAAATGAAAAGATGTTGAATGAATGGTATATCAGAAAGGTTTACTTGTATATGTTTTACGACATAATAACTTATAAGTTTAGTACATGTGTAAACTTTAATTTACATAGAGTTTTTATACATGTTTTTGGCACCTTTTGAAATCCCGAGAATATGATAGTTAATTGGGTGAATTTTGTTCATATTACGATAATGAGCATGATTTAATAAAGTGTGCAATTTTATTCTTTTATGTATTAATTTTGTAAAAAATTTAATTATTTTATGCTACATATTAATGTGCTATATTTAATTTTGCAGTGGGACCATGAAGTTGATATGATTTTAATTGTTGCATGGGCATGAGATTATTGCTACCCTAGTGGATGAAAAAAGCATGTAATTTGGGTTATGAAGATGTTGCCTTGATCCAATTAAAAATGGTATCACATGATGGACAAGTCTGACAGCTGAATGGGTCACAAAACCGTCCAAACAAGAAAAGAGAAGCCCAATTCGACAATGGTGTTTTGAGCAGCCAAAAATCATATTGGGGATAATTATTTAGAGGTCCCTATATTTAGAAAACAATTGAAAATCAGCACACCAAGTTTGCCCAAGAAACTGTCTACCCCTTGCTTGATTCAAGCATGATTTCATGCATGAATCAAGCAACCAACAACCACTCCCATCCACAATATATGTTCGGCCAAGCATGAGAGCATATAATGGGATTCAAAATGCTATTTTTAGCAAACCTACTAGCCACCCCTCTAGTATAAATAGACCCTCTCATTCCACTATTCAATCATCCTTCACTTAACATTCATTCTTCATTTCTTATTCTCATCACATTTTATTCCTTTCACGCATAGCCATCCCAATTTTCCCTTTCCCTAAACTAGCAATTCCTTGAGAAAAAAATTTCTCTTGGCCGGCCACCTTGAAGAGCAATTTGTGGCGGAGCAGCCATGAGAATTGGAGGAAGCCTCCACGATTAGTGATCAGACTATCAAAGAGTTCTTTCTTATTTTTGTTTTTCCTTAATTATTCATTATGTTTGCAAATTGCTTTGTTATTTTTCATTGATGATGATAACTTAATTTTGTTTAGCTAAAATGATTATATTTATTTAATAAAGTTCATTCGAGTTATGCTCATATTGTTCTCTACCTCAATCATTCATGTTTTCAGTTAAACTCAAGTATGTATTTCATTCATATGTGATTGAATGCATTACAATTAGTTGAGCAATCCTTACTAGACGACGGCTAATGGACATAATAAATGAAGCATGCTTAATTTAGATCCTAACCCGACTAAATTAAAGGTTTATAATAACTCGAAAGAGATCTATTATCTTTGATAGTTTTTAGGTTTATGTGATTAAATTGTTTCAAACCTAACCCATACCTGTTACTTCACATGAATTCTAAGAAACCCTTAGTTGAATATGATCAGTAATATGTATGTTTTTCTAAGTAAAAAAGTCCAAAAAGACTTAATTTTGGTTTCGAACTCATGAAAGATCGAGTTACCTCGGATAATTTTTCCGGAACGTTATGAGCATGATAAAAATGAACTAAGTTAAATAATGTAATTATTCTAGCCTATGCATGTTATCATTGTTTAAATCTTGTGAATTCTGTTGCTAAATCCAACTAATTTATTTTATTGTATACATTGCATTTAGTTTAATTTGCATTAGGGATCACTTTGCATCTAGATAATTATTTAACTTAACATCAACCAATCAAATTTATTGTGATTTTCTGACCAAATTGTTAAAATTAATTTTATATATTGATTAACTTATACAGCCTCTGTAGAGACGATAACTCTTATGTTTACTTATTACTTGATAACGACTATGTACACTCGTACAAACCACACGTTACAAGTTTTTGGCGCCGTTGATGGGGACTGTTGCCTTAATTATTTTTATAAATTATTTCTTACAATTTGGTTTATTAATTATTTTCATTTTTTCTTATTCTTTATTTTTTTGTGATTTTCTTTTTAGGTCTTTATGAGCATAGATAGAATCTTTGATTTACTCCCTGTATACCCTAAAATCAAGCAGGCATTCAGACAAAAAAAGACGAGAAAGAATAGCCAAAGACAAGCTGCAGAGATGGACCTTGAGAATCAAAATGATGTTCAAGAGAATAGAGCCACTAATGTTCGTAATCCAATCCTTATTGTTGATGATAGGGATTGAACTATAAGACAGTACACTATGCCATGTCTTAATGAGTTAAATTTGGGAATTAGGAGACTGGAGATCGAGGCACCGCAATTTGAATTGAAACCTGTGACGTTTCAGATGCTTTAAATAATAGGCAAATTCAGTAGAATGCCTACAGAAGACCCACATCTTCACCTTCAATTTTTTTATGGAGGTGAACGGTTCCTTTAAGATGGCTAGTGTAAATAAAGACACATTGAGATTGAAGTTGTGTCCATACTCGTTGTGAGATAGAGAACGAGTATGGCTTAATTCATTACAATCTAACTCAATTTCTACTTGGAAAGAATTAGCTGAACGCTTTTTGGTAAAGTATTTTCCATCTAACAAAAATGCTAAGTTGCGGAATGAGATCACCACTTTTCAGCAGATGGATGATGAGTCCCTATACGAGGCATGGGAAAAATTAAAAGAGCTACTATGTAAATGCCCTCACCACGGGATTCTACATTGCATCCAATTGGAAACATTTTATAATGGTCTCAATGCACACACAAGGTTAGTGGTAGATGCTTCTGCAAATGATGCTCTCTTGTTAAAAACTTATAATGAAGCTTATGAAATCATCAAGAGAATAGTCAGTAACAACTACTAGTGGCCAACAAATCAAGCAGCTTCAAAAAGATGAGTACTCGGCGTGCATGAAGTAGATGCCCTTACTTTACTCTCAGCTTAGGTATCGTCTATCTATTCAATGTTGAAACAATTTAATACTAACGGTTTAAATCATGTTGTAGCTCAACCATCAATCTACTACCAAAGAGGTGGACCAAACAATACTTACATGCAACATAGATCAAATCAACCTCTTGGTTTCAATCAACAAGTTCAAAAACCATCACAAGTTGAACTTTCCAATAATTTGGAGAATTTGTTGAAGGCATACATCGCTAAAAATAATGCCTTGATTCAAGGCTATGCAACAAAATTGGAGAATCTGGAAAATCAAGTGGGACAATTAGCTAATAAGCTTAGAAACATACCCCAAGGTGCTATACCAAGCAACATAGAAAATCCTCTACCAGCTGAATCTCCTAATAATCTTAAGAACTTATTAAAAGTATACATGGCAAAGAATGATGCAACTTTGAGAAATTTGGAGAACCAAATAGGGTAGTTAGCCAACAAACTTTGAAATAGAACCTAAGAAAATCGGGCAAGGAGAATTGCAAAGTTGTCAATCTACAAAGCAGAAGGAATTTCAAACCCAATGAAGTTGAGGTTGAAGATGAACCTCCCAAGAAAGAGGAAAATCAACCAATAGTTGAAATTCTTGCACAAGAGAAGCTAGATTCTGCAACTTTTGAAGAGGTAAAATCTAAACTAGTGAATTCTGATAAGATAACCCCTTCGTTAGATGCAGATATATTACCTCAGAAGAGTTGTCCAATACAAGCCAAAGTTTCACAACCTCCATATCCTCAAAGACTCCAACAACATAAGCATCAACAGGATACTCAATTTAAGAGAATGTTGGATGTGTTGAACCAAATACGTATTAATATTCCGTTGGTAGAAGCTTTGGAGCAAATGTTGAACTATGTGAAAGCTATGAAGAAATTTCTATCTAAGAAGAGAAGAATTGGGCACTTTGAAACTGTAGCCCTGACTATAGAAAGTAGCCTATTATTTCAAAATAAGTTGCCTTCTAAGTTGAAGGATCCAGGAAGTTTCACCATACCTTGAAATATTGGAGAATCGTATTGTGGTAAGGCTTTGTGTGATTTGGGATCGAGTATCAACTTGATGCCTACGTCTGTGTTTAGATGATTAGGTATTGGTATGGCTAGACCGACTAAAATTACACTCCAATTGGCAAATCGATCTTTGGCATACCTAGAAGGAAAGTTGAGGATGTCTTGGTACGTGTTGATAAATTCATATTTCTTGCTAACTTTATTATCTTAGATTTTGAAGTAGATAAAAAAAGTGCCAATAATCCTAGGAAGGACTTTCTTGGCAACTGACAGGACGATAATCGATGTACAGAAAGGTGAACTCACCATGGGAGTTCAAGATGAACAGGTGACCTTTGACGTACTCAAGGCCATAAGATCTCTTGATGATGTTAGAGATTGTTCTACTATCTTTAAGAAGGATCCGTAGGTTATTGCAAAATTAGAATATAATGATCCATTAGAAGGTATTTCATCGGACTCTCTACATCAAGATGAGGATGAAACATGTTTGGAAGCTAACTCGAAAGGATTTAGTTCAAAAGCTCAGTTCGAATCATTAGAACTATCATCATTAGAACTTGAGTTAGACTTAAAGGTTTTGAAAAGGTCATTAGATACTAAAAAGAGTTCTATCGAGGGACAGAAGAGATTGATCCAATTTCGAGGATTTGATCCTGGAAAACTCGATTCTCAAAGGTTAAAAGAAAGGATCATGGATCCCATCTATGACATTCAGTGGGTGGGACTTGTACCAAAGAAAGAAGATATAATGAAAAATGAGCTGATTTCATTAAGGATCATCATGGGTAGGTAGATTTGTATGAATGACAAAAAGTCGAGCAAAACAAAATAGAAAGATCATTTCATGCTGCTATTCTTTGGTTGAATATTGAATATATTTGCTAGGCAACATTATCTCTTCTTTCTAGATGGATACGGTTGGTATGATAAATGACCATTTGACATCGCCTTTGTCAGTGACAAACATCAATAACATTGAGGGAGTTCTCTTCACTCTCTCTATCATTAATTTATTTTTAGTTTTTTCTCTCATTTAAATAAATGGCATGATTAGAAAAATTTTATTGAATTAGTACATTAAATTAATTCTGTCTAAGGAGATTGAAATTTAAGCGGGACCATTTGTGACCCCTCCAACCTTTCCTAAGAATTTAATTTGATGTGATTTTTTGAGAAAAATTTTTTTAAGTAGCCCAAAATGAATTTTAATTTTTTTTGTTTTCAGTTTCAAGTTTTTTTTTCATTTTTTAGTTTTATGTTCAATAAGAGGGTCAAGTTGGCGCAAGGTTTAATTAGTTTATTTCTGTCAAAAATTTATTTCAGTACAAGTAATAAATTTTTTTTGTAGTTTTAGGCTCGAGGCCCAGAACAGTGATGAGGAGAAAATATCCAACACTCGCTACCCTGTCCCTTTGCCGCAGCATCACTTCCCCCCGCTGCAGCAATTCAGAAAAAAAGGGGTTGACACAAATTAATAAAAAGAGAGGAAATTTCTTTTCTTAAGTATTTATTTTTTGGCATTTATATTTTTAGTTAGTACTCTCATTCCGCATAATAAGTAGGAAATTGCAAAGATGAATAAATTAATCCCAATGCCTCTTCTCTAATAAAAAGCAAAGTAGTGTGGTAATGTGAATGACCATGTCTAGGATTGGATTGTTAAGAAAGACTTGGTACTTAAGTAGTCCTCAAGACTCACCTCTCTTCTCTTACAACCCTACCTGGTGTTCAGTTCTCATTTATTACTTTGTTTTCGCAATGAAAGCATTGCTTCTTTTTAAGGGGGGTAAGAAAATATTTGCATGAATTTTAAATGTTATTCTTAAGTATGATTCAATGATTACACATAAGTATGCTGAAATAAAATGATGTTCAGAAATATTTTTGTTCATAAGTTAGCTCAAATTCAAGTATGATTTTTGATTTTATCTGATTTTCTTTATGTTAACTTGAGATATGGAATGCTTGTATGTTCTTAAGTCTTATGTAGTTTTTTCCATGAAAATTTAATTTCCTTAAAAGTAGGCATGCATGAAGGTTTAATTCCTTAAAATTGATTTTTTAACTTTCTTGAGGCGAAATCTTAGGAGGCATAAGAATCTAAACATGATATAGGCACATTTTCTTTGGAACATTTGAGCTTTTCAAGCTTACCATATGAATTTGACCCTTGAAACTTTAGTTTGAGCCTTTAAGATTATTTTATTGCTATTCACCTTATAAGCCATGTTACCATCTTTTTAAGTTTTATCCTATTTTTTGCACCTATCTTAACTATACTTGTCTTGGTGAGCAAAATCGAGGAAAAATTCAAAAATATGTATATGTTCTTCGTGTGTTAAAAAAAGAGTGAAAAATCTCTGCTCAAATGTCAAGTAAAAAGAGAAAAATAAATACTCAAAATATTGAGAACTATTGTTCGGCATAAAGTTTCAAATTAAGTTTTGGGGACGTAAAACTCGTTAGTATGAAGAATGGACCTCGAAAGGATCCAAGAAAAAGTTAGGTTAAGATTATTGAACCTAAAAGTACATTTTTCTTTATCCCTACCTTGAGCCTAGCCCAATTACAACCCTATAAAAGAACTATTAATTTTGATGATTATGCCAACTACATTAGTGGAGAGGAATTGCTAAGTTCAACATATGAGGACCATTAATTAAACCTTGTGACTATTTTGTTTAATTGATAAGGAAACTTTAATTGAATGGTATATGACCTTGAAAAAGCATGTACTCTCTGACTTATGTTAGCATTTTCTTGCACTTAAGATAAACTTTTGGAATAATATTTGCAAATGAGCGACTTATCAATAAAAAGATTTTGTGAGCATGAATTTGTTGATAAATATTTATGTGCAAAATTTTATTCTACTTAATGATTCTATTTAAACTTATTGCAAGATTGCCTTATCTAATTTTTTGCTTTACATTGCTCAGGACAAGTAATGGATTAAGTTTAGGGGTGTGTAAACTCTAAGTTATATACAGTTTTTATAGTTGTTTTTGGTACCTTTTGACTTGAAAAATTATGAAATCCTGAGAATATGATAGTTAATTGGGTGAATTTTGTTCATATTATGATGATGGGCATGATTTAATATAGTGTGCAATTTTATGTTTTTATGTATTAATTTTGTACATAATTTAATTATTTTATGCTACATATTAATGTGTTATATATAATTATGTAGCGAGACCATGAAGTTGATATGATTTTAATTATTGCATGGGCATGAGATTATTTCTACCCTAGTGGACGAAAAAATCATGTACTTTGGGTCATGAAGATGTTGCCTTGATCCAATTAACAATGGTATCACATGATGGACAAGTCTGACAACTTAATGGGTCACAAAACCGTTCAAAGAAGGAAGGAGAAGTCCAATTCGACAATTGTGTTTTGAGCTGCCAAAAATTAGTTTTAGGATAATTATTTAGAAAATAATTGAAAATCAGCACACCAAGTTTGCCCAAGAAACCGTCCACCCTTTGCTTGGTTCAAGCATGATTTCATGAATGAATCAAGCAACCAACAATCACTCCCTTCCACAATATATGGTCAGCCAAGCCTGAAAGCATATCATGGGATTCAAAATGCTATTTTTAGCAAACCTACTAGCCATCCCTCTAGTATAAATAGACCCTCTCATTCCACTATTCAATCATCCTTCACTTAACATTCATTTTTCACTTCTCATTCTCATCACATTTCCTTCCTTTCACACATAGCCATCCCAATTTTCCTTTTCCCTTAGCTAGCAATTCCTTGAGAAAAAACTTTCTCTTGGCCAGCCACCCTTGAAGAGCAGTTTATGGAGGAGTAGCCATGAGAATTGGAGGAAGCCTCCACGATTTGTGGTCACACTATCAAAGAGTTCTTTCTTCCTTTTTCTTTTCCTTAATTATTCATTATGTTTGCAAATTACTTTGTTGTTTTTTCATTGATGATGAAATCTTAATTTTGTTTAGTTAGAATGATTACATTTATTTGATGAAGTTCATTTGAGTTATGCTCATATTGTTCTCCACCTCAATCATTCATGTTTTTAGTTAAAATCAAGTATATATTTCATTCATACGTGATTGAATGCATTACAATTAGTTGAGCGATCCTAACCAAACGACGGCTAATGGGCACAATAATTGAAAAGTGCATGCTTAATTTAGATCATAACTCGACTAAATTAAAAGTTCATAATAACTTGAAAGAGCTCTATTATCTTGCATAGTTTTTAGGTTTATGTTATTAAATTGTTTCAAACCTAACTCGTCCCTATTACTTCACATGAGTTCTAAGAAATCCTTAGTTGAGTATGATCAGTAAAATGTATGTTTTTCTAAGTAAAAGATTCCAAAAGGACTTAATTTTGGTTTCAAACTCATGAAAGATCGAGTTGGCTTGGATTATTTTTCTCGAACATTATGAGCATGATAAAAATGAACCAAGTTAAATAATGTAATTTTTCTAGCCTATGCATGTTATCATTGTTAAAATCTTTTGAATTCTGCTGCTAAATCCATCTAATTCATTTTATTGCATACATGGCATTTAGGTTAATTTGCACTAGGAATCACTTTGCATCTAGATAATTATTTAAATTAAAATCAACCAATCAAATTTATTGTATTTTTCTTACCAAATTGTTAATATTAATGTTGCAAAATGTATATAAGTGGTAAGTTTTGACTATATGTATATAAGTGGTAAACCTAATGGACTTTGCAACTTTTGGTAAGTGAGACAAAATGTTTAATAACAAGTGAATTTAATAACAAGTGGAATGTACTAGGACTTTGCAGGATCTCTCACCAGTTTTGATCTACTCTTTTGGTAAGTTTTGACTATATGTATATAAGTGGTAAGATTCATGCCTTTGCAACTTTGGTTTTGATTGTGGTTTAAGGTTATGAAATGCTTTATAGATACATTTTTTGTGATTTGGGAAATGAAGTATGTCAATTGGATTCTAGTTATTTGAATTG
This sequence comes from Gossypium hirsutum, assembly GCF_007990345.1. NCBI lineage: Eukaryota > Viridiplantae > Streptophyta > Magnoliopsida > Malvales > Malvaceae > Gossypium > Gossypium hirsutum. Next base: position 36,200,062 of record NC_053439.1, on the reverse strand, counting down.
TGGTATTAATGTGGGTACATTTGTTAGGTACTTAGTTGAATGTGTTTTGAATAGGTGAAAATGGTTGGAAATGGTTGTGTTTGATACTTAAGAAATGGTGATTGGAATTACTTGTTTTTGAAGTCATTTTGGTTGCACACAGCTTGGGACACGATCTGCCACACAATCGTGTGCCGCATACGGCCTCCACACACAACTATGTGTCTTATTGATTTTAGGTGCAAGATTTTTTTCACACGGGTTCAGTTTGTTACACGGTCAGGAGACACGACTGTGTGACCCTATTTTGAATTGTACACGGTTTGAGGACACGGGCGTGTGGAATAGCCACACAACCATAATTGAGGCCACATAGACCGGTCTCTTTCACATAGCCTGGCCACACGGCCGTGTGACCCATGTTTCCATATTTCCCCATATTTTCCTATTTTGTTTCAAATTAGTCCCTGTTTGTTTCCAAATTGATTTTAAGGTCTCGTGGACTTGATTTAAGTTCCGTTTTCACATATATGCTATGAATAATGATTGACTAATGATTTATGATGATTAAATTGAAATCTAAATTGTTTTCATTTATAATTGAACTGAAATTTTGAGAATATTGCAAATTAGTTTTAGTTAAATTATGGATGGTATTGGAGCATACGTAAGCTTGTATATGATCTAAGAAATGACGTATTTGTTAATACTAAATTGAATTGACTATGTTTGGATATTTTTGCTATATTTGAGTAATAATTATGCATTTATGAAGTATTCTATGTTTATTTGAGATATTCAATGTGAATTGAATGTGTTCTATTCTAGTTATAACTGTAACATTCTGTAACTCGAGTCCGACGAATGGGTTAGGTTATGGGTATTACAAAAAATCTCAACTTTTATATTTTTACAAGCTTTGCTTTAATGAATTTTCTTTTCATTTTCATGGTTGTTAGTTTTATTTCCAACATAATTAGCTAAACCTTTAATGGGGTTGGTTGATGGAGACGTGGTGAGCTGATTTTTGGATAAAGAACCAAATCATAATAAATTGGGCTAATTTGAATCAACTTAAAAACTTAGGATTGACAAACCTAATGGACTATTTAGGCAAGTGAGACCAAGAGGAGATCTTGTTGGGAACCAATTCATTAGTCTCGAGTTAACTGGTGAGAGATCGAGAGATAATCTGCATTAATTTGTCTAACTTGGTAAAATGGAGATCGAGGGGTAAAATTGAGTCATTTTGGGAGTTTAAGTGATTTGGATCCCTAATTTATGGATTAGTGAACCACATCAATGGCAACCAACAACCGTTTGTTATTTAATTGTTAATTGTGTAACTTTGCATGTTTTACAATTTAGTCATTGCTAACTCGATAGTAATTTAGATGAGTTTATTTTGATTTTATGATTTACCGTAATATAGATCTTTGCGATTAGTTGGTAAGACTCATTATTTAGAATACTCTAGTGTTTCATTGTAACACTACAAATATTACAATTGACCTGTCAAACTTGCAGTAAAGCCGCGATTTTTATATTGTATTTTAATTCTTGAATGTTGATTCATATCTCTCCCCTGTTCGCTAGATTGAGGGAGAGGCAATCACAACTCAAGGTGATAGAATAATCAGTTTGTGAAAACCATCGTTTTCGGGCAACCCGAGGTGGTAGTATGTACATGTTTAGCTTCATCATTGTCAGGCAACCGAGGGTGAAGGATCCGCATATCTGTTCTGAGTCCGTGTCTGGTTAATAGGGTTATAAACATATGAAATTTTCTAAATGGTATGTGAATTGGTAATTGAAATGGAAATATGATATGTAATAGATTGCAAAAGAATAAAAAACAAGCCTTGGAGGCCGAATGCGAATGGGAGAACCAATATAGAGAACCAATAGGCTCGGAAATAGTTAAGAGTCATGTATGAATTTGAATATGTAGATGTAAATGTTGATGTTATGTTATCAATTGGTGTTTTATTAAGAAAAGAAATGGTACCTTAATTGTTAAATAGCATAAATGATATATTTTGGTACTTCTGTGATGATTTGAAGCATGAAATGAACCTGAGTAAGTTATGTGATACTAGTAGCTACGATAACAATAGGTGTAAAATTGGTTTAATGTATATCAATATAGAAATGAAAGAACTTGATATGAATTATATGAGATTATGTTTAAATGGATGTGTGCATATGTATAAGTTTGCATTATTTTGCTTGAATCATGGAAGTACCACTAAGTATATTTGCTTAGTGTACGATTTGTTTTCTCTATGCACAGGTAAAGTAGATTCCCAATAGTTCGAGCAGTTGATCTAGCATTCAACAAGAAGATCTCTACTCAACAGCATTTGTATATCCTCATTTTGTTAAGTCTGACATGTTCCTAGGTTGAGTTATTTTCAATATGATGCTATGTCTATATACACTTTTGAATTAGAACTTTGATGTATGAAATTTTCCAATTGAATGCAATATGTATATTAATTCAATATATGGTTTGAATTGTGTTAAATGCTGCAATTGTTAATGGCTTCGGTGATTAGGTGTGCATGTTTAAGATTTTGAATAAACTATACCTAATAGCTAACTTATAGGTGATATGGCATTGGTACATTGTTAAATAAGGAATTGTAGTTCATGAATTGATGCTTGAGGATTGCAAATGTTGCTTGAATTTATGAGATGAATATGTAAAATGGTTGATTTGGAATTGCAAGTTAATGTTCATTAACATTTTGTAGAAACAGTTTCTCACGTTGCAACGTTAAGCGTATGTTGTTGCAACGAGATCAGGTCAGTATGCCATGGCGCGACATCAAGCATGGGTCGTTGAGACGAGACCTAGCCAATATGTTGTGTCGTGATGAGGAACCACCTATCGTTGCGACGTCAACCTGAAATTTTGTAGACATTACAATTTAGTCCTAATTCGATCTCGGGTTAGTATTAGAGCTTTTGTAAGCTCATATAAGGCCCAAAAATGGATATACAACATTATATACACATAATTTTCTTACAAATGAATTTTTAATGATGTAAATTGGATTATAAATTCTTTGTAGTAACTTCAGAAACGAATGTGACACCATATAATTTTGATCCAGTGATTGGGTCGGGTATGGGCTCTTACAGTTATAGATAGGAACTATAAGTTCCCTAATGAAATAATGTGAAATCAGATCTTGATACAATGTTAGATATTGAAAAATACGAGTATCCTATATATAGGGACTAAACTGAATAAAATGCAAAACATGTCTGCTATGTATTTGAATGTTAATTGGATGTAAACTAATGTTGTTTCTGTTATTGAATTATTGAACCTAGCTAAAGACGACGTTGGCCCATCGCGAGAGAAGGGAAAGTTCAGAGTTGTAGACGACGTCGGGCCATGATGTGAAGTCGCGACGTCAACTCGATAATTTGAAATCTTTACAATATAGTCTTTATTCGATCTTGGGATATCAAAATAGCTTTCGTAAGCTTGTTTAAATCCAAAATTTGATTAGATATCATATTATAAATAAGTAATAGTCCTAATGAAATGTACAAGCTAATTATTTGATTTTGCGAATGTGATTGTAGTTGCTCCGGTAATGAATGCGACATCCCGTAGCTCAGACTTGGCGATCAAGTTGGGTATGGGGTGTTACATTTTGCTTCCTACCATGTGATGTTTGATGAAAACAAGTTCTTATTTGATGTTACCAATACAAAGGCTAATGATGCTCAATACACTGAGGTTAGTCACAGTTCTTTTGCTCCTGTGTTGACTTCTTATATTCCTAAAACTACCATTTATTCATCTATTTTGGTGTAGAATTCTTCTTCTAACTTGGTGGTGGTTGTCACAATTCGTTGTGGCAAATTAGAGCCTTTTCGACACTTAACAAGCTTGCTTTCTAGCCATTTTATATTTATTTATTGCATTTTTATTTTTATTATCTTAGATATATTTTATTTCAAAATAAGCGTTTTTATGCATTTTCTGGTGTTTTAATAACCTATGAGGCCAACTCGGGCCTCGAGAATGACTAATAGGCTATTTGAATGTGTAAGGTGCCAATTCAAGCCCAATAATAAAAAGACGACACCAGTGTCATGACACCAACATACACCGTTGCAACACTGAACATCGAAGCATCTAGGGGTGAAAAAAGGTCAATGTTGCGACATGGAACCTTGATGTTATGACACTGCGACTATTTCATGGAAAGATGCGATTGTGTTCCTTGGATGACAATTTTGGATTATTTCCTTAATTGGACCCTAAGAATTTAATAGTATATTGTATTAATTAGAATCAACGTGTATCTAGGGTTGCGTGGGCACCAAGCGACATTTAGCCTATATAAGTCAACTTATAGTCTCTTGAGACAGGGACTTAGACTTAGTGAGATGTTAGACCTAGACTTAGATAGTTTTATTTTACCTCTTTTTTATTTAGTTTTATTTTTATGTTCGTTTATTCAGAAGTTTTATATTCTGATGTGAAGATAATTGCGAGCGGAGATTGTTTCGAAACCAGACTTCAATTATTTATCAATGAGCACTCTCTTTTGCTTCCATTATTTATATTTTATTAGCCTGATCAACTAATGTTTGTATATATATTGAGATAAATTATTATGCTTTATTCATATTTTGCATGTTTCGGTTATGGATTTGATTTATTAATTAAGTAATTATTTATCTAAAATTGAGTGTTTATTCAAGAGTGCTTAGTATATTAGGGAGTGACGCTCCTAGTAGAATATCGAGACAGGTGAGACAGAGAGGGTATCCTGTCAAGTATAACTTGTGCCAATCGGTGAGACCGAAAGGGTATCTATATGCCTAGTAAGAAACCGAAAAGGTGAATTAGGTGGTAATCCTTAGTGAAGATGAGAGCGAAAGAGTATTCTTAGTTAAGGGTGGTAAATAATTCAATCGAGGGTAATTAACGACTTAATTAATGATTAGTGATTTAATCGATCATAGGCCGAGAATTCGCATCGTCGACACTAGGAATAAGAAATTCCATTAGGTTATTTTAGTTTAATTAATATTTTAATTTGGGTTCACACTACTAATTCAGGACTCAATTAGATTAGTAATTATTTTCTGTAATTAATCTAATAATAAATTTCTCCAATCTGCAATCCCTTGGGTATGATCCTCAAAATACTTATCGATGTTCTATTGTAACACTTTACTATATTACAATTTGACTCATATACTTGTAGACACAGCTGTTTAATCTTTTACCTATTTTGCTTTAGTATTTCCAGTCTAGGCGTTCACACGTTTGGCGATGGTTAGGTGGCCAGACCCCCTATTGGTTTTTCTTCTTAGATTTCACCTTTGGTATTTGTTAATGGTCACTCTCCCACTATGTTGATTCCCTATTCCTCATCAACTGAAGTTGTGCCAAATGCACAAGCTAAAGTTGAGACAACTGCACTAGCTAATGTTGATGTGATTGCACTAGCTAGTGTTGTAACAACTGTACTAGTTGGAATTAAGACAAATATACCGCAAAATATTCATCATATGGTTGTAAGTTTAAAGGCTAGAATTTTTTTTGACCAAAGGTTCTAACTGTTAAGTTGAGTATTCCATAACCAAGGTATATTGAAGAAGCTTTCCAAAATAAAGAGTAGAGGCAAGTTGCACAATATGAATATGATGCATTGATAACAAAAAAAAATCTGGATAATTGTTCCAAATCCTTTAAATAGAAAGCCAATTGGTTACAAGTAGATTTTTAAGGTCAAGAAATATCTAGATGGGACTGTTTCACAGTTTAAAAGTTGATTAGTTGCTAGTTCTGATTTTCAAGACACATTCAATCCTATCATAAAGCTAGTGACTATCCAAACTATTCTTTTTATTGCAATCACTAAGGGATGGAAATTACAACAAGTAGATGTCAACAATGTTGGATCGACGACACCCCTATGGCGCAGCAGAAAAATAATAATTCGGCAATCCCAACCAAGAATCCATGTGTGAGGAATGAATCGAGGTGAAAAGGTTGCGAAACTACCTAATGTTTATTCAGAGTAGACAGCAATGCCTCAACAATGAGTAGTCTGATCTGCTGTTGAACCAAGCCGCAATCTATCGTGATCCCGACCTCTACGTAATCCACCCAGTTGACTACGAACGGAAGAAATCCCCAAAATAGTTTTGAAAGTAATTTTTCTTTGACGACTTCTAGACCCAAGCAAAGGAAAAACGGGATCCTTATAAATCTTTTATTTTTAGGGTTTTTAGGAATTAAATAAATATAATAATATTTTAAACTGAAAATTATAATTACATTAATTATAATATAATTTCGGTAAACCATATATTTATTTGAATTCATATGCTAACCAAATTCATGTCCTCATTATGCGTACAAAAACCTTGTACATAATGTGTTGGAAATTTGATTACCGAATTAAATTAATTCTATAATTAATTTAATTCAAGCAACCCCCAAAAACAATACCAACTATGGCTTATTCCGTTCATTTCAACTATAGGGTGTGACCCTGTAGGTTCTTGCAACGTTAGCAGTAATACTAGAATGATTCCAATGTTACAAATAATGAGTGGCATCTAGCAATGCATCATTGCTACCTAAGTCACAAGAGATCATTATTCGACATAACCTTTTTATGATTAACCTTTTATGCAATAATCCTTAAGTCCTTTATCTTTGGATTGGACACAAGTCATGGAATAGTCACACTTGCAAAGTCCATTCCATGTTCCTTGATATCTTAAGCAGACTACGATATACAAATAAGTATGACATCTCATATCAACTTATTTGAGCATGGCCATGCATTTCTAGTCTCACTTAATCAAGTGGCCTAAGATATTACTCCCATTATGTAGGAGGGACTTATTCTATATCGACCAACCATATCCCTCTACATCGATTGTTGTATATCCAACATCAGCCTTTATAAAACAACCAGTTACGGTGTACGTTTGACTGTATCAAGATATACTACTCACGATGTTGGGATTATGATGATCTCAAGTCTGAGGATCATATACATATTAATCACTATGAGTAATGTCATGACAATTACATAATAATCCAAGAAACATACTCATAATGGGTCAGTCCAATATGTTGTTCTCTAACACACATATTCATGCATCGATTCTGACATTCCATATCAATGACAACTCTTTATCATCAATCAACTGCATGTTAGTCTTAATGCATTATCGTTGTCCTATCCAACAATAATACTTGACTAAGGATATTTTAAGAATAATCATATTATTCTCAGGACATTATTATGAAACAGTTTATTTATACACACAGAAAAGAAACTGAAATACTAATGGTAACGCCTTATATTAATAAACATGATAAATCAAGTATGTTATTACAACCATCTCATGATTGATCTTTGGGCATACTCTAACAACCAATACATTCTTGAATGGTAAATTACATGAAGAGGTTTATATGGAGCAACCACTAGGCTAATTCGACAAGAAGCAAATGAAAAACCATTAGTTTCAAGCTTTAAAAAGCTTTATACGATTTGAGGCAAGCACTAAACTCTTTCTTTTATCTATTGGTTTTCAGTTAACTAAATCAAATGCATTTATGTTTGTAAGAGTTGTTGATGGTGTTTATATGTATGTCTTAGTCCATATTAATGATATCATTATTATTGACAACAATGATGATCAGATTGATACTGTTGTACATCATCTGAATAATGAATTCTCTCATAAGGCTATGAGAATATTGAACTATTTTTAGGGTATTGAGGTGACCCATATACTAATGATGGTGGGCTATTTTTGGGTTAGGGTAAGTATATTCTTGACTTGTTGGCAAATAGTCATATGGATAAAGACAATGGCATGCCTACTCCCATGATAAGTACTTGTCAACTATTTAGCACTATATTAGGAATCCTATTGAAAATAAAAAAGAGTATTGTAGTATAATTGGTACACTTCAATACAATACAAAGTCATTACCATGCATGAGCTTGCTTTTAGTATCAACAAAGTTTGTCAATTCATGTAGGCATCCTTGGATACACATAATGTAATTATGTAGAGGACTTCACATTACTTAAAAGGCACTGTGGATTTTGGTCTTCATTTTTTTTTGTTGATCCCCTCTTTATTGTTTTTTTTTGCTGATGACAACTAGGGGCTCGATGTTGATGATTGACGATTGATTATAGGTTATTGCTTGTTCCTTTTTTGTGGCAATCTTGTGACGTAGTGCTCCAAAAAAAAGTGTATCTTGGTCCATTGTCAAGGTTGAATACCATAGTGTGGCTTTTGCTATACCTGATATTATGTGGCTGGAATCATTGCGTGGTGAGTTACATATGCCTCTTTGTGACAAGTCAATGATATGGTATGACAACTCTAGTGTTATGGCAGTTTCATCAAATCCAATTTTACACTCTAAGTTCAAGCATGTCGAACTTGATTTACTTTTTGTTTGAGAACAAGTAATAATAGGCAAGTTGCTTGTTTGCCAAGTTCCTTATCAAGATCAAGTTGCAGACATTCTTATAAAACTTTTACAAGCTTTGTCATTTTGCAAGATTAGAGACAAGTTGAAAGTACAAGAGACTGCAATTGTTTTAATGTTTGGGTTTGACTAAACAACAAAAGCATACTATAGTTGGGTAAATGTTAATGACTCAACAAATGTTAGTTAGTAGTTAGCTATGCAAATATAGTTTGTCACATGTTAGCTACTTCCCTATTTTTGTGTATATAAACTAAGGGTGAGTAAAATCTGATTCGATTCGAAAAACTCAATAAAAAATCAAATTTTGAATTAAATAGTTCGAGTTATTTGAGTTAATCAGGTTATTCGGATCAACTCGTATAAATTTTAAGTTTTTTGGTTTAACTCGAATATGAATTACACAATTCGAGTTATCCAAAAATCCAAATAAGAAAAGGCAAAGCTATGTCGTTTTGATAAATGTTTACCTTTTCTAAAGTTAAAAGTCAAAACCATTAAGTTAAAAGGCAAAACTACTTCATTTTGATAAATGTTTACTCATTAAGTTAAAATGCAAGCCATTATATTGTTTATCAAGTTAAATAATCTTGTACTTCGTCTACTAGTTAAATAATCAGTCCATGTAAACGCAACATTGAGTATAAATAATAAGATTCGTTAACTCGACTCAACTTAACTCGAAATTTTTTGACTCGATTTGATTCAATTCGAAAAACAATCAAATTGAGTTCAATTGCTAAAATAGGATTCGCCAACTCGATTAACTCAAATTTTTTTACTCGATTCGATCGAATACTCACCCCTAATATAAATACTAATACACTATATTTTTTTGCATTCTTGAGTCAACAAATTCTCTTAATTCTATTCTATCTTTTTTATTTATGTTTCATAATCTTCTATAGATCGTTACATTTAACTATACTTTTTTTTTATGTTGGTACTTAAAATTTTTTTGTTCCACTTTAATTCTTAAACTATCATTTTATTATATAATTTAGCCCATAACATAAAACAACAAACAAACATTGACACATGTTGCTAGAAAGCGCCACGTTGCATTCATGAATTTTCAAAAATTATGTAAATTGTATTTAAAAAAACAATATGTATAACATAAAAATAATTCAATTTTTTTAAATTAAAATTTTAGAAATTTATTAAATATATAAATTTAAGTTCAAAAAAATCAAAACAATATATAAAAAATTTCAAAATTTTGTAAAAAAAATTAGTTAAGATTTATAAAATTACAAAAACCTCAAAAATTCCTTAAATGTGTATTCTAGAAATTTTGTAATAATATTTTTAAAAAAATATTTTCTTAATAAGGGACCCTCAAAATAAATAAAAAATAAAAAAATAACTAAAAAAAAGTATATGTTCTAGTAATTGAAAAACAAATATAAGTTCTAGAAAAAAAACAAATCATTTCAAAAAAGAATTGCAAAAAAATATATATAATTTTTTAAAAATTTGACCAACAGTCGATCAATGGCAGTCAACGGGTTTTTTTACAAAATTATTATAAAAAAATAAAAAAATAACCAAAATATTATAAATTTTTTTTATTTACCAAAATATACCAAAAAAAATAAAAACCTGCAAAAATAAAAAACCTGTGGTGGCACCAAAGGTGCCAAAGAGATTGGCTGCACCAATGGTGCCAAATGATTAAAATGTAACTATCTGCAGTTTCAAGGACCTGACATGTAAATTTACCATTTTTGAATTTTGAAAGTGAATTGTTGCAGCTGTGCGTGTGGGGCGCACTAAAATTGAAATGTGACTAATTGTCTTCTAAGCCCTCCTTATTTATTATTTTCTTTTTATTCCCCTTCAACTCACCTTTTTTATTTAATAAATAAGTCCTCAACCTATTTTTGTAGTTAAATAAGCTCTTAATCTATGATTTTTACTCATAAAATCCCTTTATTTTATTATTAAAGTAAATATATTTTACCTAAAGTAAAGCTATTTAAAAAAGTATAAACTAATTCGCATTTTATGTATTATTTTGGTAATTTGATGAGAATAGTTTATTTAAAAAATTTACTAAATTTGATGAGAATAGTTTATAATTATAATTTATTTTTTCTATTTGGGTTACATTTATGGGTGATCAGTTTTATTATTACTTCTGGTTTTTCAATAAGGCATGCCTGATATTTCTATTAATTTTTTTAATTAAATCTAATATTAGTTAAGTGATAATTAATAAGATACTTAGAATTCTAATTAAGTAATAACTCTATTTTAATTTAATAAACTATTCAAGAAGTAATAACTCTATTTTAATTTAATAAACTATTCTCATCAAATTACTTAATAACTCTATTTTAATTTAATAAACTATTCTCATCAAATTACTTAATAACTCTATTTTAATTTAATAAACTCTTCTCATCAAATTACCAAAATAGAGTTTATTAAATTAGAGTTTATTAAATGAGAATAGTTTATTAAATTAAAATAGAGCTATTAATTAATTAGAATTCTAAGTATCTTAATTATCACTTAACTAACATTAGATTTAATTAAAAAAAATTAATAGAAATACCAGGCATGCCTTATTGAAAAACCAGAAGTAATAATAAAACTGATCACCCATAAATGTAACCCAAATAGAAAAAATAAATTATAATTATAAACTATTCTCATCAAATTTAGTTAATTTTTTAAATAAACTATTCTCATCAAATTACCAAAATAATACATAAAATGCGAATTAGTTTATACTTTTTTAAATAGCTTTACTTTAGGTAAAATATATTTACTTTAATAATAAAATAAAGGACTTTTATGAGTAAAAATCATAGATTAATAGCTTATTTAACTACAAAAATAGGTTGAGGGCTTGTTTATTAAATAAAAAGTGAGTTGAAATGGAATAAAAAGAAAATAATAAATAAGGAGTGCTTAGAAAGCAATTAGCCACATTTCAATTTTAGTGCGCCCCACACGCACACTGCATCAATTCACTCAAAATTCAAAAATGGTAAATTTCATGTCAGGTCCTTGAAACTGCAGATAGTTACATTTTAGTCCTTTGGCACCATTGGTGCCGCCAATCTCTTTGGCACCTTTGGTGCCGCCACAGGTTTTTTTTTGCAGGTTTTTGTTTTTTTTTGGTATATTTTGGTAAATAAAAAATTTATAATATTTTGGTAAATAAAAAAAGTTATAATATTTTGGTTATTTTTTATTTTTTTATAATAATTTTGTAAAAAACCCGGAGTCAACACTTGGTTAACATTGATCAACGATATTCAAAGTCAATGGTATATTTTTTAAAAATATTTAATCTTTTTAAAGAATTTTTTTCTTTATATATTTTGGAATATATATATCAATTTTAATAATCATGAACATTAAGTGTTGGTTATAAGAACCATGACGCATTTTGATTGGCACCACATATCAATAGAATATTTTGACAAAGTTATAAAAATTGAATTGAATCAAATAATATAATGATAGTTTATGTATCAAAATAAGAAACGATTAAAATTTGAGGTCAAATTGTGCATTAAAACCTATTAATTTTTACATTAAAATTATTAATTTTACTTGACAACATAAAATAATTTAAAAATTTTATAAGTTCATCTTAATTATGGTTAATAAATGCTATAAGCAAGTTTTGTATATGATCTCAAAAATTGTTTTCTACATGTATTTATGTTAGAAAGCATATAAATGGAGATGTGTACAAGACTTGTAATATATCCAAGCAAAATGAAAAATTATTCTCTCAATTTGTGCTATGTATTCGCTTATCTCTTATTTCTCATATAATTTTGGTTAGAAGTAATAACTTCTTTATATCACACTTCAAGATTTTCCATTTGAGGATTTAGATGAGAAGATGAGATTTGTAAGATGGTTTCCTATTTAAATTAATTATTAATTAAATAATTTATGATTAATTAATTTCATTTTTATTGAAAGTCTAGATTTAGTGAGAAGCTATGATAGATATTTTATGGAAAAATAAGGGTCAAAATATGATTTATCCCTTTTAAAAACAACTTTTAAGTATTCGGTTGACTATAAATCCATTTAAAAAAAATTCACTCAATGAGAGTAGTTAATTGTTTTAATAATATGGACTAGCTAATAGCATTTAAAAAAAGTTAAATTCTAAAATATTTAGACTATTCATTTTCTCATAAGGAAGGATGATATTGACAGGTCCAAAAAAACACATTCCAAAAATTCTTGATACAAGAAATGTGATCCATATTTAGATAAAATAATCTTAAAATATTTTATACTTTTGGGGAATAATTTATAATTTTTATTTAAATAATGGTCTTTGAAACATCTCTATTGAATCTTATTGTCAATAATTTAAGATTCATTATTTACCAAATCTTAAAATATTGGTCAAAATAAGAATGCTTCAAGATTATTTATTGAAATCAAGTTTTAATTGATAGTGATTTTTGAGTTAAAACTCAAACAACTTCTAAAAAAACCAACATATGAACTTGTTCCAACACTTTCATCATTATTTGTATGTTTGACACCCAAGACCTTGGCTAGCAATACAAGCCAAATGGTATCTATATGGAAGACATAACTATGCTATGGAAATACTTCACCTTTTACATACATATGCTCTCATGCAAACATAATCTTGGATATAGTAAAGCAATACAAAGATTTTATTTTATGCATTAACTTACGAGTCACCCTTCACTTTGGGAGGAATCCTTCTCTTTTTTCCTTTCCCCTTCTCCTTGTCTTATCTGCTGGTTTCTTGCCCTCGTGTTCACCAACACCCGAGATGTCCAAATGGACTCCTGGATCATTGGCAGTGTAGCTGCTGCCGAGCATGATCGAATTGTTAACAGCTTGGAAATTGCTGTTCACATAGGTACTCATCGCACCAGCCTCATCGTCTCCGACTGAAATCCTGTATTGAGGACTGGATTTCTCGTCCAACTCGCTTCGCATTGTGGCTCCAACGTTGTTTCCAGCAAGCGTGATAATTCCCACGCTGTGTTCGTCGTCATCGGTACCTCTGCGGTGACTCGAACCGGGTTTATGAATACCGGTTACGCGGCGAGTTATGGAAGAGACCATGTCTTTGATTTCTTTGTTGAAGTGTCTTTGTTTATCTCCTTCAACGTTGGACTGATCGGGCTTGCTTGTTTCGGGAGGCATTGTTGAAGGTGGGGTTGTAGGATTGATGAAGAAAATGTGATTTGGAGTTGAAACTCAAACTGAAAACATTAAGATATAAGAGTAGATGTAAGGCCAAAAACTACTGTTTGATGGAATAAAGAAGTTCCTTCCATTGAAATTAAAGGATTTCAATGGGATTCCCTGTTTGAAGGAAAGGGATAACTTGACAATTGGTTAAATTGCTATAGATTATATGCTTTTGTAGCCCTCACTCTCTTTGGTTTTAAAAAATAGCAATTTAATCTTTTTAGTGATTTAAAAAAATTTAACATATACCATGATACTTGTACTTGTACTTGACAACTTATAACTATTTGGTACCTAAATTTGAAAATGATAAGCCAACTTGGTACTTTGTTTAGGTACTTAACTAACAACTTTAAAACTCACTGAGGTTACACTGACAACCAATATCATTGTGAGTGGTGACACATGACAAAAAAAAATTAAAATTTATAAAATTAAAATTTTATTTTTATTTTTTTGCCACGAGTTAAAATGTGAGGTTGTCACATATCACCATGCTATTGGTCGTCAGCACCATGTTTGCATATTTTAACAACGCTAGTTAGGTACCAACTTAGTACTTTGTTTAGATATCTAACTAATACCGTTAAAATACACTGACATGGCACTGATTACCAATAGCATAGTGAGTGGTGACACGTGGCAAAAACAAAAATATTTAAAATTTATAAAAATTATAAATTTTTTTATTTTTTTGTCACGCGTTAAAATGTGAGGCTGCCACATATCACCATGCTATTGGTTGCTAGCACCACGTCGGCATATTTTAACCGCATTATTCAGGTACTTAAAAAAAGTACCAAGTTGGCTTACGATCTTCAAGTTTAGGTACCGATTAGGTCCAAAATAAAGTTTAGATGCCAAATAGGTATATATTGCCAAGTTCAGGTATCTTTGTATATATTAACCCTTTAAAATATATTGAATACATTTTCTAACGTGATTTTAAAACATGATAAGTGAATATTTTCAATGTTTAAGTTTATTATTGTTTACAATTTTATCTCATTGCTTTAAATTTAAATGTATAGTAATTAAGTTTGGATGAGCAGTGAGATTATTAATAATAATAGAACTAGTGGTGTGATATATGTTTAAATGTTATCATAACGGTGATAGTAAAGTGAATTATTGTAGAAGAAAATAATTATTAAGGACATTCAATTAAAATAGGTATATAATAAAAAAATTTATTTTATATATATGTTTTTTTATGAAATTTATAAATTATTATTTATTAAAATTATATTATTTTAAATAATAATTTTATTAATGAAAATATTTTAATTATTCATGTAAATTTTATTTTATTAATTCGAATTAATTTATAATAAAAATAGATCTAATTATCATATAAAAATAAATTTAAATATTTATTATATATTTACTTTCATAAAAAGTATTTTATGAGATTTAAAAATAATCAAATAAAGAGTAAAAATGTAAAAACCCTTTCACCGGAAGGCTTTCCTTTTCTACTTAAGCCTCCCATGAAAAAGAAATCAAATTATGAATTTCATCCTTTATTTTATTAAAATTAAAATTTTAGGTACTATAATTTGTAACAATTAACTATCATACTTTATAGAAGTTGAAAAGTTAGTTTAATTGATTTTTTACCGAAGGCTTTCTTTTACTTAAGCCTCCCAATAAAATGTATGAATTTAATTGTCGTAATTTGCAAAAATTGAGAAATTAATTTAATTGGACAACAATGTTAAAATTTGAAGTTAATTCTCTAACTCGAAAATCAATAGTTTAATGATTTATATAAAAAAATTAATCAATATTAGCAGTTCAACAATTTATAGCAACAAATTAGCAAAACAATTAACAGTTCAAGTTGATTTGTTTAGCAACAATTGGATTAACTTATTTTTTTAATAAAGTATAAGGATTAAAAAACTAATTTCTCAATTTTAATAAAGTAGAAGGATACAATTTATAATTAAACCAGAAAAAATGAACTTGGGAGATTGGAATCCGTTTAAGTAGAGAAATTATTTTCTCTTGAAGTTGGATAATTTAACCTATTAATAGATAGATTAAAGTTCTGACTTTGTTTTTTTTTTTTTTGAAGAACTTCTAAATTTAACTCTAATTTATTTTTTAATGATTGTGGATAAATTTGTATCAATAAAATTGTGTTGTAATCTTTTCAACCCGACCTAGACGTTAGACCCGAATTCGGAAGTTTACATTAGCCACTGAAATGACTCAGTAAGCTATCGGAGTTTTGAAAACAATCATTTTAAAATATTTGTTTATCTTAGAAGAAAAATTAGTTAATTGCCGAATTATTTATTACTCAAAATTTTAATTATATTATAGCAACGGAAAAGTGATATCTATTTACGTTTTTAATGAAAATCAGCGTTCATGCATAGCTAATTAATTATTCATAATTCAATATCCTAAAATTAAATTAAATGTCATGCAATATAAAAACAAAAATATAAACTCAAATCCTATGTCCCATGCCACAATTCTAAATAAAATAATACAGTTTTTGAATAATAAAATAAATCAAATAATGAGCCTAAAATAATTTTATAAGTAAAAACCGAGCCGAGACCCTTCGGGTGTCGTGTCTGCGTCTTAACCTAGTGGGTTCTCTATAAGGATGAGAATCAAAGATCCTTTTATAAAATTGTGTTGTAATCTTTATGAGTGGATTTTCATAAAATTCCACTAACTCATACTAATTAATGGTTTAATAGCCATTTTGACCCTTTTAAACAATTGTTTTATAGTCCCCATGCATTTTTTTGTAACACCCCTTGTCTGACCCGACCGTCGGGTTTGAGTTATAGGATGTCACATCTATTGCTGGAGCAACTACAAACATTTAGCATTCAAATCAAAACATATCACATGCAAACATAAACATTTCAAACCATAGACATGATATGCAACCTTTCTCGAGTCTTACACGAGCTTATGTATGTTCTAAAGTTAGCTCAAGGTCAATCAAGGATCAATTTGTAAAAGTTTCAAATCTTCAGGTTAACGTCACGATGTGAGGGAGTTCCTCATCGCGATGTGACATACTGACTTGACCTCACTATGATGGCAGGGTTCCTCATCACGCCATCGTCTAAAGTTCAGAGCTCGTCGCGACGTGGACTCTATTTTTAGTACAAATTAGGTCATTTGGCACCTATTTCATGTCCACCTATCAAACTTACCATTTGGTGTATGATTGCACAACTAAACCTACACAAACTTAACACCATTACATGCCAAAACTTTGATTTTAACCATTTCCACTCATCCATTTCAATATAACTTCTAATTTACACCAAAACATACAAATTCAATCTGTTCAACTTCAATCTATTCATCCCTGATTTTTTCCATTCAATGTCATCATTTTGTAACACCCCAAACCCAGCCTAGACGTTATGGGCGTATCTGGCAATGTCACATGATAGTGTTTTTCAAACCTCGTTGTTATGTTTAAAACATTCCATGTTTATCTTTAGTAAACCTTTGTTAGAACTTAGGAAGTCGTCTTTATTCATTTAAAACATTTGTTTTGAAACATCCCTCGTTGTGGAAGCTTTAATAAAATAGTTTAAGTGATCATGCGTTTAGAAACTATTTTAACTTTTTGAAAACCGAATTTCCTACGACCAGCAGGTATAAATCCATAAAGTAAAATAAATAAATAAAAACCCAAAATTTAAAACCAAAGTCCCAGAGGGTCCTTAAATTACAACCCAAATAATCAATAATAATTAAATCATAAAACGTAAATTGAAAACCATGAAGTCCAAAAATTTCTGTAGTCACCATTGAGTCCTCCGTCGCACCGATTCATCTAAGTCTTGGGATTACCTATGCACATTAAACAAAAAGGGTGAGTTTACGTAAACTCAGTGTGTAATCCCGTAGAAACAAACAAACAATCAGTATTCACAGTGCACTGTTGAACAGTCTTGGACCTAAGCTCTTTTTAGTATCAGTGACAGTTTGGGCCTTAACCCATCTCAGTACAGTGTCAAAAATGCAGTAGGGTCTTAGCCCATCCCAGTATCAGTAGCAGTAACAATTATGCAGTAGCAAAATCCTACCCATCCAGCCTCTACACACCATCTCTGTCCAACCCTACACTCCATGTAAGGATATAATCAACCCACCCATCCCTACACTGCAAGTAGTACTGAATGCGGCACAAAACAGTAGTTTGCAACTGAGCTACCAGTAAATTAGGCTTAAAGCCTTTCAGTACACTTCCTCTGAATAAAAACCCCCAACCCAATGTAATGCAACATACCATGGATGATATGCTATTATGTAATTTTAGTATATATATTCAGTTCAGATATTAACATGCTCAGTACAAATATCATTCAGTCAATTTTACATATTTAGGGGTTTAAGTAACGCTTACCAACCTTACAATAGGTTCACAGTCGACTTGGGCGACCCGTGCAACCTTAGAATCATTTCGGTAATAATGGGCCCACACGCCTGTGTGTGCCCGTGTGGCCCACTCGGCCCAAATTGGCCTTGGTCGTGTGATCCATTTTTAATGTAACTCATGCTAGCTAAATATTCATTTATTTACTTATATGATCATTTGGAGCTGTCTACTTGAGTCATTGTCACTAAATTATTTATATCTTGAGCTAAAAAATTCCAAATTAATATCCGCTTGATGTTTTCGAAACTAGACTCAAATACCTTTCTACCATAAAATTTTAAAAATTTATAGCTTATCAAATAAGTATAGTAAAATCTTCAAATTTATCCCTATTCTGCTATTTGACAGCTTCAACCTTTCCTTACTAAAAATTATTTATCTCATAATATGAAATTTGGATGATGTTTCCATTTGTTTCTCTTGAAAATAGACTCATTAAGGATTTAAACGTATAAATTTAAGTCCCTAATTTTTTTACAATTTTTAATGATTTTCCAAAGTCAGAACAGGGAAACCCGAATTCATTCTAACATTGTCTCACAAACTTTATTATATCCCATAATCTACAATTCCATTGCTTACACTGTTTCTTCCATGAGAAACTAGACACAATAAAATTTAATTTCATATTTTATTCAACCTCTAACTCAATTTCCACTATTTTTGATGATTTTTCAAAGTTAGACTACTGATGTTGTCCAAAATTATTTTAATGCAGAATGTTGATTTCCAATATTATAACACCCTTATTTCCTTTCCCTACAATTTTTTGCATCATTTTCTGTTATTTCTTGACAACAAGAAATTTCAAATTTTCGTTGAATCCCATTTTCTGCATTTCAGGTACACACCGAGATCACCAAAAACCTTCTAACTTCGCACAATTCCACCACTACTCAAAACAAGGGAGTTAGCAACTGAAACGATTCACTGCTATAAAAATAACCATTCCTCATTAACGAAGAGTTCAACAAAGTTAAGAATGAATTCAAAGCCAAAACCACTCGCCCAAACAACACAAGAAAATGCATACCCTATACACTTACCAAACGATCACCACTTCAAGTCAAATCGACGAATGTTAATTCCAGCCTCACGATCGACTCCTAAACAGTCAACAAAACACCCCTTAATCCCTTATCCAGAGTAACATTCGAGTTTAATAAAATGGAAACTTACCGTACAACACAGTTGCACGCTTGCACAAAGGGAAAAAGATAAAGAAAGACAATGAAAACCGAAGGGGAATTCAAAGGAAATTTAGCAACAATGATTTATTATTTAGAAAAAAAATAGGAGAACTGAGAATTGAAAGTGAGGGAGAAGAGAGAAAACGTCAGAAAGGTGGAAAAGAGTCCGAAATTTGAAAAAAAAAACAAAAAGATAATGTCTAAAAATCTGGCAACACATCTCGAAATTTCAATTTGACTAGGACTCCACCACGCCACATGGCCAAGCAACAAAAAATAATTTTTTTATTCACATAGGGACTTGAACTCTAGACCTTCCACCCACCAACACATACCTTGGCCACCAAGGCAACAATCCCATTCTAATATATTTTTACCAACTTTTAACTATAAGCCTACTGACCAGAGATAAGGCTTTATTCATAAAAATACCAAAATTTACCCAAGTCAAGGCTTGAACTTGGGACCTCATACACATACCCAGCACACTTAGCCACTAAAGTAGACAAATATTTGTATCATATTTTCACAATAACGAAATTAGAAATTTTGGGGCGTTACACATTTTACCTATACCATTTCAGTCTCAAACATACCCTTTTAAAGTCAACCACAATGTCACAACCAATCACCAAAACATGTATATACATGTTGCAATTAACCTTTCCAAATATCAAACATTAGATAGGGATTAATCATATCAATTTTTAAGTTAACAAAAACATAACACCTATATACATGCAACAAAATGAGCTTCAAAATGATTAAAAGACTATCGAAACATTAACGAGATGGTGTGAGCTTCTCGACAATCCACTTGAGACGTTCTGCAAATTAGCAATCTACATGAAAAGGGAAAATAACGGGGTAAGCATATTGAATGTTAAGTAAGTTCATAGGCATTAAACAATAACTTACCTCCATTTATAAATTAATATAATAATCTACTAGCTTGACAAGTTTTCCTAAACATGGCAACCACATATTAACAATGTGAGTTCAACATATAACAGTATCATATAGTAATTCAAACATATAATATTCCAATTCACTTATAATCAACATTGCGATGTTATTTACATAATCAATCAACATTTAATCAATTTACTATCATATTCATATCATTCCATCTATTTATCAACAATACATCCAATTTCAATTTAATATCAATCAATATTTCGTTTCATTATTCAAATTTTAAATCGAATTCATTGATTCATCACATTTCCATATCAGCCCTTCAGGCTCGTAATATCGGTTCGCATGATCTTTCACATGCTATTGATATTCGTATATCGCAATATGTATTTGCAACATCAAATAATAATATCAACTTAATTAAAATATCATTTATCCAATTTACATTTTATATCCTTATTAGCCTAACTTAGACTCGAACGGATACATGAATTCGTCTCCCCAGATTGCTCGAAACGATGATGCTATAACAATACATAATATTATTTTAGATTGCCAGACAACAATGGTTGTCTTATCTCAATCAATCTGTCACCCCGAATTGCTTGGTAACGATGACTCAATATATATAACTTATCATCCCAGGTTGCCTGTAAATGATGGCTATCAACATTACTCTAACCTTATGACATGCCAACTATATCAGACCCAGCCTGAATAGTTAATAGGTAACAAATAATTCAATTCCATTATAAGTTTGATTCTCATTCCATCGATCTCAATATCATCGGTTCATCAATCAAGATATCATTTCATACATAAGATAAAATAATTCATCACAATTTCAAGTCAATTTCACAAAGTTATACTAATTTTAACTTTATTCAATTTAATTCTCTAACTTGATAATCGATCAATTTCATACAAATATGATTTGATCAGTCATAATCAACTACCAATTCATTAAATATCTCAAAATGCAATTCATCATATTCAACTTATCAATCAATTTATCATTTCTTTACGATTTAGTCTAGTACCAAATTATAAACAATTCAAATTACTATCAAACATACACAAATTCATAATTCATATATATAATAATTTAAATACAATCATACCATATTAACTTACCTAGAAAAATAGCAACTGAACACTTTTAAGGACTAATCAACAATTTTATCTTTTTTCTAATTATCTTCAATTTGATTCAATTCTCGATCTAAACAATAATTTAGTTCAATTTACCAATTTCAACCCTCTTATTTCATCCTATTATACTCATGAATCAGTTCAATTTCATTTTTAATGCCTAAAAAGTTTTGCATTTTATTCAATTTAGTTTCTAAAACCGAATTTGTCATAACTTTCAAATTTTGAGCTTCGATTTTGAAACCAAACTCAAATACATCCTTCTATAACCCTCTCTTATCTATAATCATAGGAATTTTACATCAATTTCAAAATTTATACACTTTAGTCTCTATGTTAAAAAACTAGCAATTAAACTTTACAAACTAGTTTCTTTTTTCACTCCTAAGCTTAAAATATAACAATTTAGTACCATTTTCTTCAATAATTCAACAACGAAAATCTTTAGAAACTTCAAAAGTTTTAAAAGTTGGTATATGACTTGGTAAATCAAGCTCTCAGGACTTCAAAAACATAAAAATTACAAGAAAATGACTTGAAATCTTACCAAATTGAGGGACCAAAAGTTGAAATGCTCAAAACCTATTCTTTTCCTTTTGTTTCGGTGGAGAAGACAAGTGGGGAAATAAAAATGGCTTGGTTTCTTTTAATCTATTTACTTTTATAATTAGATTAACTATTAATTAATCAAAATTAGCCTAATCAAATATAATTAACTAAACTTAATTATAATTAATATAGTTAATGGATGAAAAATAATTCCCACCACCGTTTGGGACATTTCCAATTGGTCCTCCTATTATTTAAAAATTCATAGCAATTAACTTTTATAACTTTTACAATTTAGTCCTTATACCTTAATTAACTATCCATTTGATAAAATTAAGGGGAAAAACTTTAATTAATCTTTATACTAATCTCGTAAATGGGGTTCCAAAGCTGTCGTTTCTAACACCACTGAAAAACGGGTTATTACATTTTTAATTAAAACTATATAGCGATTTGACTTTTACAATTTAGACCCTAAGTTTTAGTTAAATATTTTATCAGTTAAATTACTTACTGAACTTAATTATATTTTCATATTAACTCTATAAATGTTCGTATTTTTATTTATGTATTTGATTTACAGAAATGAGGTTTCGAAACAGTATTTTTGATGTCACTGAAAATCAAGTCATTACAAATATATCAAGCGTAGAAGTCATTATATAACCCCATAACAAAATAGGAGAAACTACTAAAAAGTACAACATCAAGCACCAAATAAAATATTAGTCTTTTTCTTTACCAAAACCAAATATTTGTCAGTGGCTGCCCCGATCCGAATCCCATGCCCATCACGCTCATAAGAAACGCTTGAAAATATCCTCGTTCCATGGGTTCTCGAAACTCCCAAGAAGAATGAAGAACACTTATGATAACCAAGGGTGAAGCCATAAATTTTTTTAAGGGGGACCGAAATTAAATTATAATTTTTACGATATTAAAAATGTAATTCCACCATTTTAATAGTCTATATCTTTATAAATTTTAAAAGACTAAATTAAATATTTATCACTTTTAGGAAGGGCTAAAGTATAATTTTACCTTTACTAGTTAAAAATTTTAAAAGGACCTAAATAAAAAATTTTCCATTTAAGAAGGTGGGTCCCCTGCCACCACCCTAGCTACGCCGTTGATATTTTATTTATTAGATTTTAGTATCTTAGTCTAGCTTTTAGGTTTTTTTTTTTTTAGATTATATTTGCTTTATATATTATTAGCGTTAATTAGGATTCAATTTTTTTTGAACAATAAATGAAAATTATGAAGCATTTCATGCAAGAAAGAGATTTTTCTATTCCAATTGGTCTTATCTTCGCTGGAGCATGCATCTTATGTGAAATTTTTGGCAACTGCTCTAGTGGAAACTATTGTCTGGTAGAGCAGCAAGATTGTAAGGCTATTTTTAGGGTTACGAAATTTAAATTTTTTTTTCTACAGAAAAAGTTTAAAAACACCAAACGGGGAGTGTGGAAAGCAAAGAGCACTTGTCAAAACTTACAAGCATCAAGAATTGATGTTAAACAATAAAAAGAAGTTATTCCTTTTCTTCTTTTCCTCTTTGTTTTTATTTCTATGAACAATTCTTATTTTTCTTTAGATATGCTTTTCAAATTTTTCCTTTTTTAGGATGACAATGGTTCTACATTTAATTAATTGATTATTTATTCATTACTATTTTTTATTGGTAATAGCTAAATGATTTTATGTTTTAGGTCTAGAATGAATAATTCATGTTCTAAATTAAATGAGTCAAGTTTTTATTCATAAATTGGATAGAAATATATTTGATTGCCTTGAGTAGTCAAAATTGGGGTTTCTTTTTCTTCAATTTGATTTAAGTTATTGGCTGTGAATATAGCTCAATAATTAGAAAAAGATTTGTTATCTAATTGCTTGAAAGAGAATTACGGGAATTTTAGTACCCATGTTAGTAATAAACTCTATTAGGATAAACTATGTGGAGATTAATGTAGCCGGTTCCGCAATGATTCTGGTTGCATCAGTCAGTGTGCACCGTTTCAGTAATAAATTGGAACAACCATTTCTCTTTTCTACACCTCTGTGAATTATGGTCTATACCGATTGCACCAGCTTGTTGTGGTCAATTTCAATTGCACTTGTCGGAATATTGCGCACCGATCGGTTCATGAATAATGTTAAAAACGAGATAAAAAATATTATATTTTGACTAACTTTAATTTTTTTATTAACCAAATTTAGAATTTAAACAGTAAATTTTAACCAACAACTTTAAAATTTAAAGTAGAAAAGTAATAAACAACAAAAATAAAATAAAATAATTTATATAACAAACAAACTAAAAAAGAAAAAGACAATTTCTAAAAGCTTTTACGAACACAACTTTATATGTATATTTTTATTAAATTTTCATTTTGTAAATTTAGTATGGGATGATTTTATTGTAGATTTTTTTAAAAATAATGTTGTGAATAATTTTATTGTTTAATATGAGGGGTGTTTTCTTTCATTGTTTACTTTAGATTTGTTAAATTATGAAATTTTATTTGTAAAGCTTATTGATGAGTATTTTATATAATCAATTAATATTTTTATATTTGAAATTATTTATTCTAATTCATTTGATAAATTTAAATATTTTATATATTAAATACTTTTTAAAAAAAATCAATAAATCTAAAATGATATACTAAAACAACCTGATGTATGTATCAATTCTAATAAAAAAAATAGTGTACACACTCATACGATACTAACTACCATGATAGAGATAGAACCATTAGCGAATGTCTAGAATGAGATTGTAGTATTAGATTTTTGTTATTGATGGATTATTCATTTGAATTTGATTTATTAGATTTTAGTTTTAAAAATTATATTGTCGATTTCTTTATATCGATTATAGGTTAATAGTTAATGATTAGCATTACAATTAGTAGTAACTCTTCATGTGAGTGATTTTTTATACTACTTAATTAACAAGTATTTTAACGAGTATTTTATTAAAAAAAATCATTTCCAATAGTATTTACGGAAATGGGCCATTTAAAATATTATTTATCGGAATGGGCTAAAAAACACAAAACACTTCCACATAGGTGCGTTTTAAAAGGAAATTACAGAAAAAAGGCTCTCTCAAGAAAGCGCTTTTGTTGACATGCGCTTCCTCAAGGGAGCTTTTTTGCCCGTATTTTTTTAGGATTTTTTGGAATATTTGTATGTTAGGGTTTTAGAATTTAGGGTTTTTGAAAACCCTTCAAACCTTAAACTCTAATTTATTTTTAAAAAACCCTAAGAGGGCGTTTGGTTCAGTGTATTACCTAATACAATACAGGCCGAATACGCGCGTATTACATGACGCCTCTAATCCGGCGTTTGGTTTGCTGTAATAGGCATTACGGGCGTAAACCAATCCCGACCTAATCCCCTTTTTTGCTGCTTTTGTAATCCCTTCCCAAATCCCTGTAATACCTATTACGTCCGCCTTCCGTCCCCTGCTCTCTGTTTTACCCTCCCTCCTTACCCGACCCTCTCCTATTCTGTCCTCAAAATTTCTCCTTCCATCTCCCACCGTTTTTGTTTATTATTCTGTCCTCATCGTTTCTTCAGTCTCTGTCTCCTCCCATTTCCTCCCAACCCTATCTGCAACTCTCTACTGTTCTTCAATATTTTCACAAAATTGGAAATACCTGATAGCTGAATCCATTGAAAAAAGAGTGAAGCGTTTTTCGGGTCATCACCTCTAATCCAAGATCGGGTGAGTTTTAATTCTGACCCAAATTAATCTGCCAATTCTTTTGTTCGACAATCTTTTATCAAATATTTTTGCATGGTTATGAATCTTTAGTCTTCAGTAGTTTCTGTTGAAATTGCTATTTTATTTTATGAAATTGTTGCTGATTTCATTGGAATTATTGTATAATTGCACTTGTGGCTTTTTATTCTTCAGTAGTTTAATGCTGATTTCATGGTTATGAATCTTTTACTCTTCTGTAGTTTTAGTTAACGAAAGTTTTTCTGGGTTTAATATCCCTTGCTTTCTGATGGTGATTTCATATAAATTATGTGCGGTGTAATTTATAAATCCTGATTTATTCAAAGAGCAACATCAAAAAGTTTAAAGCATATACTTCTTTCAGTAAATCATATTTCCATTTTCGTATGAAAAATTTTGCATTCATGAGTTGAGTTTCTATTTTCCTCATTGCAGCCAAAGATGGCACATTATTCCGTGCAATATTTTTATGTTTTGTTAAAGTTCCAGTAATTCAGTAATATGATTTAGAGAGAGTAGATATCTTGTTTATATTTGTCAAATTCACAAACACTCTGCAAGCAGATATGTGAAAACTGGTGAAGTCCATGAAAATCAAATTTATGCTTTTGTTGTATTAGTGAAAATTCTGTGTGGTTTTCTTTGTTGTTTAATTGTTTATGGTGCGTTGTTTTTTTTTAATTTCTTGTATATCAGTTTAATATTATGGTTAATAGTTTCTGGTTGTGGTAAGGTTGTAAAAACGTTATTAATTTACTCTGTAAGTGATTATACATTTTAGTGTCAGCCTTTGTCATTTACTTGGTTTTGAACTGCTCTTTTGATTTTGTTCTTAAATTTTTGGAAGCTTACTTTGTTCGATGCTAAGCTTTGTCTTAACTATGAACCTCTAGAATCTAGATAATTGCATGCTATTGCTCATGCTATGAACTAGAAATTTTTGGTCATGTTTGATGATTGCATATCTAAAGCAAATGATGTTTCTCCTACATTCTTCAGCCAAATCATTGGCTAAATTAGCTTATCAATTGTTGTTGTCTACTTTTGAAATTAGGTTTGATGGATAAATTATGAGCATCAAATCACTTTTGAAGTTAGTTTGAATCTTTTTGCTCGGTTGATGATACATATGCCTGCATTGTGTTGTTTGCTAATGGGGATGAATGTGGGGGAATTAGAGGCCAGTGGTTTGTTATGTATTAACTGAGTGCAACTTACTACATGTAGGATGTTAGGCACTGAATTTACTTAATATGGTTGGTTTTATGGTTGTGCCATGACTGCTTCCAGCATTCTTGAAAAACAAAAGAAAAATTATTATCTAGTCTTCTCATATTGTAATGAAAAGAGGACACTTGCTGGTTCGGCCTTTTATTAGGAAGAAAAGGGAGGTGAGAACTAATTACAAATAATGAGGGAAATGAGGAGGCAGTTCAGTGTAGGTTATTGAACTTGGAATTGGGTTTAATGGTTTGTCGCCTGGTATCATACAGAACAAAGAAAATCCAGTGAATCCTTTGAAAGCTATGCAATTGGATTTAATAGTTTCATAGTTCCCTCTTTTTGTGTTCCTGCTTATCAGTATCTGCTATAAGCCTATAACCAGTGGCTAAATGTTTTATTTTTCTTATGTTTTTGCAGTAAGAGAGAGGTTAATAAGAAAGTTCTCAAAGTTCCTGGAATAGAGCAGAAGGTAAGACTACTCTAGAAAGTTAACGGTCCATTTAAGTACTTAAAAGGTGATTGTTGCATAATTGTAAGTATTGATGATTGGTAGGCAAGGGGATTTAATAAACTATCTAGATACTGTTTTGATCGATATCATATTTAAAATATGGCTCATGGATGATGATTGGTGTATGGTTGTTCTGTGCTTTGATATACTATATTTAGCTATAGCATAAATATTTTCCCCAAAAAAAAAGGTTGATCCGAGCACTTTTCTCATTACAGGTAACATTTTTCCAACACTTCCACATCGCAGTCGTCCCAGATTTGAGCATTACAGGTTAGTATTGATGTAGCAGGTTCTGTTGTTTCCCAAATGAATATGGTTTTGTTTGTATGTTTGTAATGCTCATTAAAGCTTTTGTTTGTATGGTTATGGTTATTGTTGCATGACCATTGTTCTTTTTGAATTTATCAGCCAAGTTATATGTTTTTACTATTAGGTAACATTTTTTTAAAGAGCATTATGCCTACAAATAATGGGCTTCAAATCACAATTATTTGTACATGTAAATACAATACTGTTAATAATAAATTTGTACATGTAAATGAGATAAAAGTTATATATTTTTTATGAAATTATATTACCATTTAAAATGTTATTATCTAGTTTTAAAACTTCAATTTCATTATTAAACTAAATCTTCATTCTTCATTTTATTTATTTTGAAATTAGAAAACCTTAACTAAACTAATCATCAATAAAAAAAAATTTCAATGATCAAACTTTGAACATGCTTTAAGTAACTAATTAATATATTTATACGATATCATTTTAGGTCAATTAATTTGGGTGATTTTAATTAACTAATCAATATATTTAAATGTCCAAATTATAATGAGTTTAGTTATAATCTAACAAATACCAACCTTCAAATTTTACCTCAATTAATTTTACCTCAATTATACATAATATATTAAAATTTAATATAAGTTTTTGAAGAAATTAAATGCTCATGGATTATAATTAACCTTTTATGCACGCAATACATGTTATTTAAAATAAATGTTAATTGATTCAAACATTATTTTTCCCCTATAATGAAAATAATGTTATCTTAATTATAAAAATGGATAAATGGACTGAAATTTATTATTGTCTAATTCTATCTTAGATTTTAAGTCAATTACATTATACATAAAATATTCCTCATTCATAATATGATTTCCCTATAATACATAAATTATAATTGTGAAAGTGTAAGGAAGTTTTTAAAATTAACGTATATATAATATGATAAATAAAATTATACAAATTTTACTTAAAAAGTCAAATTTGGCTGTTAAATTAATAAATTCTATAGAATTCTGAAATTTTAATAATAATAATTTTTTGATGAAAAAATGCTAAACATGTATTTTAAACTTGATACTAGAAAGATAAGTAACAATTCTTGTAAAAAATAAGTCCTCTTCAAAGTTATATATATTTTTACAAAATGAAATTACCATTTAAAATGTTATAAAAGTTATAAAACATCAATTTCATTATTAAACCAAATCCTCATTCTTCATTTTACTTATTTTGAAATAAGAAAACCTTAATTAAACTAATCATCAGTAATTAAATATACTCTTTCATTATTATTTGGGTGATTGATAAAGAAATGAAATTAAAGTTGCAACGATATCATTTAGTAGATAATTTTTGCTTCGTGTGTTCTAAATTTGTGCTGTTTATTTTTATTTGATAATGTGTAATTGCAACTTCAATTCTTTGATAGTGTGTTCTAATTTTAAAATGTTGCAGTAATGGCTCGTCTGCCTTTAATTGCACAAAGTGTGAGGCGTAAAAGAATTAGTATTGCTGTGACAATATGGTTGGAAATCTGTAGAATCGCGATTTGGTTCTTATTTAGAATGGGTGCCAGCCTTAGCCTACATAGACCAAGGATTAGGTCCTATACCGTAGATTTTTATGCAAAACGGGATTATGTGAATAGGCTTGTATATGCTAGTGACGAGACCTGTATTGAACAAGTTAGGATGAATAGAGCTGCCTTTTAAATTATGTGAGATGTTAGAATCGATAGGGGGATTGAAGTCGACAAGGTTCATGCTTGTTGACGAGCAAGTAGCAATGTTTTTACATATCATCTCCCATCATCTGAAAAATCGAGTTATCAAGCATCACTTTAGAAGGTCCGGGGAAACTGTTAGCAGAGCATTTCATAGTGTTTTAAATGCTGTCATACGCTTGCAAGATGTGTTATTTAAAAACCCGGAGCCAATTACAGCCGATTCTTCTGACACAAGGTGGAAATGGTTTAAGGTATAGGACTAAGTTTTATATATAGCTTCAACAACATTTACTTGATTTAGATTTAAATTAGTATTCTAACTCAAGGTTTTATATTATGTGATATAGAATTGCTTAGGTGCTCTTGATGGAACCCACATCAAGATTAGGGTTCCAACAGTTGATAAACCT
Organism: Gossypium hirsutum; assembly: GCF_007990345.1. NCBI lineage: Eukaryota > Viridiplantae > Streptophyta > Magnoliopsida > Malvales > Malvaceae > Gossypium > Gossypium hirsutum. The sequence continues at coordinate 36,170,197 of NC_053439.1, read as the reverse complement.
AGATATCGGACGCGAAAAGGTGACATAGCAACAAATATGCTAGGTGTTTGTACACCTGAGATGCAATTTGTTTATGTTCTTCCTGGTTGGGAAGGTTCAGTTGCTGATGGACGGGTTCTTCGAGATGCCATTAGTAGAAGACATGGATTAAAAGTTCCTCATGGTAAAGTGTATAGTTAGAGGACTTTGATTTATTCATTAAGATCACACTTTGTGTGCTGAATTAATCATTTTTAATATGAAACTTATTTTATAGGTTGTTATTATCTAGTTGATGCTGGATACACAAATTGTGAGGGATTTCTTGCACCATTTAGAGGACAACGATATCATTTGAACGAGTGGCGTCAGGGTTATCAGCCAAGTTCTCCGCAAGAGTTTTTTAATATGAAACATGCCTCAGCACGTAATGTCATTGAAAGATGCTTTGGCTTATTAAAACTTAGATGGGGAATACTTAGGAGTCCATCGTTCTATCCTGTAAGGGTGCACAATAGAATTATTATTGCATGTTGTTTGCTCCATAATTTTGTTCGAACCCATATGAGTAGTGATCCCATTGAAGCGGAGGTGGGAGAAGGATTACCTACAATTAATGTGGTGGATGACGATGAACCGAATATCACAAATATTCATCCATCGGATGCTTGGGCTACTTGGAGGATGGAACTAGCCAACCAAATGTTCGATGAATGGCAAGCATCTAGAAATTAGTTTGTGAAACTTTTGTGAAACTTTTGTATTGATTTTGTATTGTACTAAACTACAGAAATTATAATATAATTTCTTCTAATTCAGCATGTGTTATAATTTTAAATTTTTTGTGTTATGGAACTTTTGATTCATGATATTCAACTTAATTACTTAGATTTTATAAAGTGTTGACCTTTTGAATCATGATATTAAAATAGTAATTAATATAATTTGTTTTTTTTTTTGTTCTTAAGATCATTATGTCAGGTGTTCCAGAATCAAATGCTCAAGCTTCTCGAGGAAGCAAAAGAAAATGGGTTCCCGAGGAAGATGCAGCATTAGTTTCCAGCATGGTAGACCTGCACAATGTTGGAACATTTAATGCTGATACCGGGTTCAAAGCCGGTTATTTGAACGAGTTGGAAAGAATGCTACAAACGGTTTTACCAAATGCAATGTTGAAGGCGAAACCTAATATTGAATCAAGGATTAGGTTACTTAAAAGGGAGTGGTCAATCGTCTACGACATGCTTAATGGCCAAAACAATAGCGGTTTTGGTTGGGACGAGCATAGGCAGCTCGTTGTTGCTGAAGATGCGGTTTGGGAGTCCTATTTAAAGGTAAGATTATTTCAAGTCTTTATTATATTATTTTTACCAAACTTACGACTAATATGATTTCCTCATTTTTTTAGAGTCACAAAGAAGCCGCCCAATTCAGATTTCGTACTTTCCCTTACTATGACCAGCTTACTACCATATACGCAAGAGATCGAGCAACTGGGAGAGATGCTCAAACAGCTGCTGATGTTCTTGAAGAAATACATGCTGATGATGAACGTACTACAGATATGAATGAAGAGAGAAACACATTCTATGACTGCGAAGCTGACGTCTCTTTAGATGACATGGATGTTTCTGGTACGGATCCGCGAGGAAATCGAGACCAAGGGGGTTCCTCATCTTCAAACAAGAGAAAGAAGAAATCTGATGCTCGTGATAATGTGTTTTCTTCATTTAATAAGGCTGCCACTTTGTTCGGGGAGAAAATCCAGGCCGTTGGCGATCAAATCAGTAGGAGTTTTGCCTCCGAGGTGGTAGTTCAGCAGAAGTCAGAACAACATATAGAAGAGAGAGCTTCAAATTTATATTCAGCCTTATGGTCAATTGAAGGTTTAACCGACGATCAGCGGTATGATGCATTGAGTAAAATTCCCGACCATCCAACTCAAATGATCGTTTTCTTTAGTTTACCTTCAGTTGCCCGATTGGAATGGGTTAGGAGATTTCTTTCTTACCATTAAATATCAATGTTCAAACTTTTTGATGTTGTAAAACTATATAACATATGGATTTTAATGTACAATTTCATTTTCATCTAACCTTTTCTTAATATAAGTTAATTATGTTTATGCATAATATAATTCTCAAGTTATATATTGATTTTAGTAAATTCATATAAGAACATTTTATTATTAAGAATTTTATGAAATTATATATCACTATATAATTATATTTAATATTAATTATTTTAAATTGTATAAATTCATATAAGAAAATTTTTATTATCAAGAATTTTATGAAATTATATATTATTATTAAATTATATGTAATAATTATTATTTTAAATTATACAAATTCATAAACTATAATCATATTAGTTATAGTAATTTTAAATTTTATTAAATCATATATTTAATTAAATCATATTTAATATTAATTATTTGAAATTTTCTTTTATAGTATCACATATTATGATTTGAGTAAATTCATAGAAGAATTTTATTTATTAAGAATTTTATTAAATTATATATTTTAATTATAATATATTTAATAATAATTATGTTAATTTATATTTTACAGTATCATATATTATGATTTGAGTAAATTCATATAAGAATATTAATTTTAAGAATTTTATTAAATTATATATTTTAATTATAATATATTTAATAATAATTATGTTTAAATATGATTAAATTATTTATTATTGATATTAATCTTATTAAAATTTAAATAACAATAACAATAATAATTTACCAAAACAAATTTATGCTAATTATTAAGAATTTTATTAAATTATATATTTTAATTAAAATATATTTAATAATAATTATGTTTAAATATGATTAAATTATTTATTATTGATAATAATAATCTTATTAAAATTTAAATAACAATAACAATAATCATTTACCAAAACAAATTTCTGCTAAGGGTATTCTAGTCAAAATTTCTGCTAAGGGTATTCTAGTCATTTTAGTTTTTTCATTATGCTATTACACCTCTATTACACTCAACCAAACACAGGATTACTATTACGCCTCTATTCCATTACATTCAACCAAACAGTTGATTTGCTATTACACAGCTTTTCCATTACACCTCTATTCCATTACACCTCTAATCCAATACACCTCTAATCCAATACAGCGAACCAAACGTGCTGTAAATCCTAATTTATTTCTTCAAAACCCTAAACCAGCGTCGCCCCCCTCTCCTTTGCCCCACTTCAGCCCCTACCATGTACGCACCTCCTGTACTTTATCTCAGCCACAAGCTCATTTGCTCTAGCCTATAAACACTTCTATAGTGAGAGAGATACATGAAGAATTTAGAGAGTATTTATATTATTTATTTTAAAAATACATTTTGAAAACAGTTTGAAAACTTTAAATTACACTAAAAATGGTGCTTTCATTTATTGTTTACAGGTCATTTGAAGAGTTATGTTAATACACACTTGGTTTTATTTATTGTCATCTTTGTGGTACCCAACTGTCGTCTATTTACATTTATCTTATTTACTTTATCTAGCTTTTAATTGGGCTTCTAGGTGGTGTGTAACGGGTTTGTTCTTTTGGATTCTTTTATTACTAAAGAATGATACGATGTTTATTAAAAATAGTGTTTTCAAATTAGTTTGTTTTAGAACTATTTTAAAACAATTTGAACCAAAATTAAATTGTTGTTTCAAAACCGGTTTAATAAACTTTTTAAAAAAATTAAAATTAAAATTACATTAAAATTATTTAGTTTTTAAAAAATAGCTTCAAAATTAAATTGTTTTATAGAAAAACATTTTAGTAAAATTTTAAAATTAAATTCGGTATAATTTTTCAAAGGAAATTTACTTTAGTTTTTTTTAAAAATTAATATAATTTAAAGTAACTTTTAAACATTTTAAATGATTTTAAAAATAGTAAAAAATTTAGGTTTATGGGTTCAGGGTTTAGGATTTATGGTTTAAATTTAGGGCTTATAGTTTGGGATTATAGTTGGGGTTGTGGATTTGGGGGTTTGTGGTTCGTGGTTTGTGGGTTTTTATTTTGGGTTTAGGGTTTTAAGTTTCATGCTTTAGGTTTAGGGTTAATGTCAGGGTTAGGGTTTAGGGTTTGTTGTTCAAGGTTGAGGGTTAAGGGTTGATGGTTTAAGGGTAGGGGTATGATTTAGGGAAAGGGATATATGGTTTAGGGTTTGAGGTTAAGAGTTTGGGGTTGATGGTTGAAATTTGGGGATTGAAAATTTAGGGTTTAAGGATTAATGTTAAGGTTTAAGGTTTATGGGTTTGGAGATCGTGGTTTGAGGTATGGGGTTGCAATTTTGTTTTACTCCAAAAAAGAACAAAGAGTCATTGAGGCCTATAGGAATCACAGATAGTGAGTGGCCCAAATTTGATAAGGCGTACATACATAGCTTATATGGTTATAGGAATAAGATGTACAAGTATTGTAACAGACCGTTTTTTAATTGTGTCGAAAATAATGAGTTTAGAACCCTATTTTCGGTATTCAAGTCCATAAATGTTATTATTTAATATTTACAAGGCTAGTATAAAATTTAATAAAAATTCGTTCCCTTAATTTTGCCAATCGAAAAGTTAATTAATGTACAAAGCCTAAATTGTAAAAGTAGTAAAACTTAATCGCTTTGAATTTTTAATTAACCAAAGGATCAATTGAGCAAATAAAGCACTTAAATTACACCAAACAATGGTGGATGATAGGTGTAATTTTAATTATGTTTATAGTTTAATTATTATGGGTAATTAAATTAATTATCTTAAATAAAAGGTTAAATAAAGTATAAAATATTAAAGTTAAAGGTTTAGTCTGAACTAGTAACCTGATGTCAATTTAAAGGTTTAGCCTGGACGGGTAACCTGACGTGTGTTTATATATATTTAGCTCGGATAACTGGAATAACAAGACACTTGTGTATGAATTGAATTTGATGTTCAAATGTAATATCAGTGATTGATGTGAATACAAAGCTTGGTATACATGTATGATTATTCAAATTATATTTATTGGTATATTATAAATTTGGTACATTACATGATCGATTATATACTAAAGCTGACCTTTTCGTTCTGATTTGGTTATGTTAGGCAAATTTTGTCAAGTTAATTAGTTTGATATGTTTAATTCTAAATCGAGGTAAATTTATCGTTTTAATACCTATGAACTTACTAAGCATTTGAAATGCTTACTTAGTTTATTTCCCTTTTTTTTGCAGATTGTTGACTTGCAGAACGTGTCGAATGGATTGTCTTGAAGCTCATACTATCCTACCATAGACTCGGTAGTATTTTGATCGTTTATGTTTGGTTTTGTGGCATGTACATAGGCGGTATTATGAGTATCAACTTTGGGTTGGTAGTTTGGTTTGAACTTGGCTAATGTTTGAATAAAGAAATGTTAATGTTCACATATGTGTATATGTATGTATGGTAAAATGGTAAAGTATAAATGTGGCATCTGAATGTCAAATTTGCTTGATGAAATGGTATGATCGATGATGATACTAGATCGCTAAATGACAAAGTTGATTAGGTTGAATTTAGTTAAGTTAAATTATTTAATTTGGATGCCAAATTGTAGAATATTGGAATGAATATTTAGATTTGGGTAAATGTTATATTTGGAATTTATTGGCATGTTTTTATCCAGGAAAATGTTTTGCAAAATGCACCAAAAGGGTATTTGATTTGGTTGCTTTAATATACGCACCAAATGGCCTAATTTGTGCTAAAAACAAAGTCAACGTCGAGACGTCAAGCGATGGTCATCACGATAAGCTCTGGATTTCAGGCCACGATGTGACGAGGAACCTCATCGTCACAACGAACCAAGTCAGTGTGTCACATCACGACGAGGAACTCCCTCACATCACAACATTGTGGTCCTAAAATTTTGAAAAATTTTCAAATTGGTCTTTTTTTTACTTTGGGTTAATTCTATAGCATACGTAATTTCGTATAAGCTTGAGAAAGATTATATTTAATGATTATGAACTAAAATGGCTATGATTGTATGATTTATGTTTAATTTGAATGTTAATTGTTTATCGTTGCTCCGGCAATGACTGTAGCATCCTATAACTCAGACCCGACGATTGGGTTTGGCGTGGGGTGTTACATTTAGTGATATCAGAGCTACGGTTTAGTTGATTCTATGATTGAACATAGCGTGAGTTGAGTTTAGAATTACATGCCACAATAACTTTAGATAGTGTGATGCTTTATGATCCGATTTGACTCTGTTATTCATATAGATTACCATGTCGACTAAATTAAACCAAGTTATTTCTGATGAAGTTGTAAATAATGTTCCTGCTTTCGAACAAGGAGCTACTTTTAGTGTGCCTGTTCCACAAAGGCTTGAAAATGAGACAAGAGATGTTATTTTCCAATTGATGAACCAGTGGTTTACCTAATATCTATGAGCTACTCCTTTAGCTTCATAATTACAAATGCACCCTTCTCCCCTGGTTCTGCCACCTATGACACCTCATCATCCTTAGGGTCCTAACTTAGTATTAGTAAATTGTCCACCGACCGATGAATCTTGTGAATGTGGGACAAATGAATTTAAAGGCAGAAAGGAAAACATATGTAATGAGAAAAAGAAAGATGGGTTCAATATCCGAGATTCTGGAAAACATAGTATAGCCAGGTCATTTTTTATACCTCCACCTAAAAAGTCGAGAGATTTTGTGGTTAACGCGAGCAATATCCGCATTGTGGATAGAACAGTTTGTAAAAATTACGAAAAAAATCACATAGGTGGGTATCAGTTTGAAAGCAGAGCTTGTTTTAAATGCGGTTCCAAAGAATATTTAAAAACAGATTGCCCGAGAAGAGAAATGTCCAAACAAATCTATCCAAGGTCTCAAGTTACAACAGTGGCTAGTATAAGAAATGTATAGAACGTGAGTAAATTAGTTTGCGAGCATTGTGGTAAAAAGCATTTCAGAAAGTGTATATTGAGAAAGGGAGTTTTCTTTAGATGTGACTTCATTCAACATTTATGCGAGATTGCTTAAGGAAGTCAAATATTATTAGTGACCAGACTATTAAACCGGTGTCAACTTCATAGAGGGAATGAAGACCCAAAATTTATGGTAGTGCTAGTGCCAGTCAAGGTAAAACCAGAGATAAATTAGTAAGATCTGAAGCTTGTGCACCTTCCAAAGCTTATGCTAACCGAGTCAGAAAAGAGACCACTACTCCTGATGTTATTACTAGTACATTTTCTTCTTTTTTTCAATATGTTTCGACATACTTTGATTGACTTTGGATCAATGCATTCATATATTTAAACTGCAATAGTAATCAAAAGAAATATGCTAGTAGAGTTGACTGATTATGCTGTTAGAGTGTTAGACTCGTTAATTTGGTATGTCTTTGTTAATAAAATATAAAACAAATTGCCCACTAAGAAATTGAGGCCGTGAATTTCCTGCCAATTTGACGTTACTTCCATTTGATGAGTTTGAAATTATTCTCGATATGGATTGGTTAACTCTACACGATACTATTATTAACTATAGACAGAAAAGAATATTGTTGAAATGTTAGAATGGTAAATCGATTAGTGTTGAGGCTAACAGGTCTGATTGTGCTATTAGTATTATTTTAGCAATATCTGCCCGAGAACTGATTAGAAAAGGCTGTGAGGCATATCTAGCCTATATTCTAAATACTAAAGTACCATGATCAAAGATAGAGCAAGTCCCAATAGTTAATGAGTTCACTGATGTGCTTTTAAAGAATTTATGAGTTTATCGCCTAAGAAAGAAGTTGAAATTGTTATTGAAATGAAACCCAGAACTGCTCCGATCTCAATTGCACCGTACAAAATGGTACCAAAAGAATTGAAAGCAGAGTTGCAAGAATTATTAGATAGGAGATTTATTCAACCGAGCGTATCCATAACAACCCTTGCCCAGCTCGATCATCAGACTCAAGCTGCGGGATGCTACTATTGTTACAGGAGTAATCCAAAACAATTTATAACAATTAGTTCATTCAACACCGATTCATGGCCAAAATGCACGTGTAATATGATATATAATCAAATATGAAACTCATTCGAGCTTACAAAAGCTCTTAAGTTAACCCGAGCATGAAGAAGAACCAATTTGAACATTTTTCAGAGTTTAAGAACATGTATCGGTACTTAGAGTAAGGTACCGATAACCCTGTTAAGAAGTATCGATACCAAATTCAGTATCAATACCATTTTGGCATTCTGCCATTTTGCAAAATTTGACCACAAGCCAAATTTTATCGATACCTTTATAAAATATCTATCCTTGGGAATAAGTGTCGATACTGTATACTAGTATCAATACCAAATTGGTATTTTGTTGCTTTTAAATCATGGTAATTTGGTAAAGTACCAATACCTTTACATGTGGTATCGATACATTTTGCCAAAGGTAAAAAATTTTCACATTTTTGGTACTTTTTCATGCTCAAACCAAAATCAAAATCAATGGTGCTTATAGGCAACCATAAACCTGTATATAATCAAATTCAAAATATCCTAAATACCACAACTCAATCAAATTCAATCAACCATACTAACATGCCTCAAATGGCACTCAAACATGCATCTTCCACCTACATAATTCATACTAAGTGGACTATATGCAAATTCAATACATACCAATTTCATCTATCAACTAAACATACAATTAACCGTTCCAAAGTTCAATCAAGCCATTAGACATCAACAATAACTTTTTGTTATGGCATATTGATCTATGAAACAACCAATTAATTAAACATTGTATACCAATCAATTTCATCACTTACCTCAACCATTTCACTAATAATATGACTTTTCATAATTTTCAATTATAGCTTACCACTTTGCCAATATGCACACTTTTATAAACAACACATGACTATCCAAGTTCAAGCATCGTTCAAAGTCTAAATTCACCATCGTTCAATATTAATACATATCCAAAATAATGCCTATATACATGCCACATAACTAAGTCCAGAATGATTAAAAGACTACCAAAATGAAGGTTGGATAGTGTGAGCTCCTAGGTGATCCGATCATCTCGTTCCGCAAAAGAAAACTACAAGACAGAAAAAATGCAAGAGTAAGCATTACTAATACTTAGTAAGCTCATAGGTATTTAGATTGTAATCTTACCTCAATTCATGAATAAACATATTGAAATACATAATTTAACACGAATAGCCGGTAATAACATCTCACAACAACAAGGTGAGCTCGTCAAATAATTGAGTCTTACAACAATTCAACTTTTATAAATTCCCATTCAGTACCATTCTATCAGAATCATAAATTATAAAGCATTTATGTCTTCAACAACATATAAGCATTTCAAAACAAAACTCATATATAAGCATTTCAAAACAAAACTCATATCATCATTCTATCATTTCTCTTTTTCATTAACAGTTTAACTTGATGAGTTGTAATGAACAGATATAGATACGCGGGTAACTACACTACACTAGATTGCTCATCAGGCAATAACTACACCACATCGAAGCACCAAAGTGTAAGACCCATAGACACATACTTCATGTGACAATACAATCCTCCACAACATCGGGGTCTTTGTAGAGACATACAACTCGGTAATCCGCAACAAATGTTGGGTTCTGGTATAATTAGTTATATCTCTACACGATCTTTTACTTCTTATTATATTTTACACATATCCTGTACTAGTGCACATTTAACCCTATTGGCATGCAAATTATATCATATCCTTTCTTACGTTCAATCGGGCACATTTAACACACATACAATCATTTCTTTACAAATCAGTCCATTTATCAACTTTTTCACCAATTTGTAAACAATTCAAAGTACATTCACACATTACAATTTCATAATTCAAGTACATACATTAAAATTACATATATAACCATACCATATGAACTTACTTGAAAAAAAGAGTAGTAAGCGAGGTGTTGAAGACTACTTCACAATTTTCTTTTTTCTTCAATTAACTTTCGGTTGATTCAAATCTTGATCTTTATGGTAATTTATTTCAATTTATCAGTTTTAATTACCTTATAACATCTTATTTCATGCTTATGATATTTTAATTTCACTTTTCAAAAGTTCCTCAAAGTTTCACATTTTACTCAATTTTGTCTCCAAAACCGAAACAATCATAACCTTCACATTTGAGCATCGTTTTATAATCTGATTTCAAATACATCCTTCTATGACTCTCTACTATTTACTTTTATCAAAATCTCATGATAGTTTTACAACTTATTCAGTTTAGTCCCTATGTTTAAAAACTAATATTTAAACTTTACAAACTAGTCCTTTTTCATTTCTACCCTTAAAAACTAATAATTTAACATCAAAAGCTTCACAAAAACAATAATGGAAACTTTTAAAATTTTAACAGTTTTTAGAAATAAGGCATAGGTTAGCTAAATCGAGCTACCACGATCTCAAAAATATAAAATTTACGAAAAACTAGACCGAATTAGCTTACCATGCAAGGCTAAAAGCTTGATCAAACTTCTTAGCTCCCTTAACAATGGAGAAATGATGGGAAGAAAAGAAATAGATGAAGATGGCCTTTTGTTGTTTTTATTTTAATGGTTTAATGTTTTAATAATAATTTAACATAATTTTTAACACATTTTCACTAAAAATTAAGCATCATCCTTCCACTACTTTCAATAAGTGGATAGTTGCCACATAAATCCTTAGAGAATTACCAAATAAGCCTTTTATCAAATAAAAGTCTATAGCAATTAATTTTTACGATTTAGTCAATTTACCTTAATTAACTATCCGTTTACTAAAATTACTAGATCAAAAATAAATATAACACTATAATAGAATCGTAAATATTAGTATATAATAATATTTATGGACTCATCATTAGAAAATGGGGTTCCGAAATCACCGTTTTTGACACCACTGAAAAACGGGTTGTTATAGTGTCATATTGGAATGCGTCAATGTTATTTGTGAAAAAGAAAGACGAAATCATGAGATTGTGTATTAGCCATAGAAAGTTAAGCAAAGTCACCTTAAAGAACAAGTATTTGTTACTCCGTATAGATAACTTGTTTGATTAATTAAAAGAGCTACCGAATTTGTGAGGATTGACCTTTGATCAGGTTGTTGTCAACTAAAAGTTATGAGCCAAACATATTGAAAACTGCTTTCCAGATTTGATATAGACATTATGAGTTATTGATAATATCATTTTGGCTAACGAATGCCCTACCCGCTTTTATAGAATTGATAAACAGAATATTCCAGTAATGTCCAGACAAATTTATTGTTATGTTTATTGATGATATTTAGATTTACTCTAGGAATGAAACTTAACATAATCAACATTTGAAAATAGTGTTACAAACTTTAAGAGAGAAACAATGGTATGTGAAGTTTAGTAAATGTGAATTTTGACTTCGAGAAATAGGACTTTCGGGACAAGTAATTTCGAATGAAGGTATCCGCGTTAGTCCGAATAAAAATTTTAGCAATGGTGAAATGGAAACTTCTAAAGAATGTTACTGAGGTGCACAGTTTTCTGGGTCTGGTCGGGTATTACAAACGGTTTGTTAAAGGCTTCTCGGTGATCACTTCATCATTAACGAAACTGTTATAAAAAGATGTCAACTTTTTTTTGTCAAATAATGCCAACGGAGTTATGAACAATTAAAAGCTATGTTGACAAAAGCTCAGGTGTTGATTCAACTTGAATCCGGGAGAGAACTTGTTGCTTAAAGTGATGTTTCATTTAATGGATTAGGTTGTCTATTGACGCAAGACAGAAAAGTAATAGCTTATACTTCTCTACAATTTAAGCCACACGGGAAGAATTATCCTGCGCACGATCTGGAATTTACTGCTATAATGATTGTTCTAAAGATTTATTGACATTATCTATACAGTAAGAAAGGTCACATTTTCACTGGTTTTATAGCCTGAAATATTTGCTGACACAGAAAGAGTTAAATCTGAGACAACACAGATAGCTCGAGTTATTGAAAGATTACGATCTGATTACTGACTACCATCAGGGTAAAGCTTACGTGGTAACTGATGCACTAAGCCAAAAATATTTATTTACTCTAAAATCTATGAATACTTATCTAAATCCGAAATGCGATAGTTCTACTTTAGCTGAGCTAAAAATTGAATTGGAACTCCTACTGTGAGTTTAAGAATTTTAGAAAAACAAATGACTCTGAGTTGAAAACAAAATGGAAAACTGGTTGAAAATGGTCAGACTTCTAAGTTCAGTGTTGATGATAACGGGAATCGGTACCTTAGAAATCGTTTGTGCTCACAACAATACCTATTCAGTACATCCAGGAAATACTAAAATGTATAAAGACTCAAAATAATATACTGATAACCAAGAATGAGAAAAGAGATTAGCAGAATTATTTATCTCTGAGATTTTCAAGTTACATGATATGCCACTTTCTATCATCTTAGATAGAGAACCGAGAATTTCTTCCAGATGTTGGAAAAGAGTGATCCAGATACTTGAAGACATGTACGATGCTATATAATTGAGTTTGTTCATAACTTTGTTGTTCTGGTTAGAATTGAGAAAAATTAAATTAGTAGGAATAAATCTGATACGACATATAGAAGATAAATTCATTGTTATCCAAAAGTTTTTAAAAGCTGCCTTAGATCGATAGAAATCATATGTTGATTTGAAGAGAAAAGATATCAAGTTTCAAACTGATAAAAATGTGTTTCCAAAAATTTCACATTAGAAGGAATTTTTGCATTTCGATAGAAAAGAAAAGCTCAATTCCAGATTTTTAGGGTAGCATGAGATTCCCAAGAGGATTGGTCTAGTACCCTAACCTTTTCTTAGGTAAACTTTCGAGGGTGAAATTTTCTAAGGGGAGGAGAGTTGTAACAGCCTATTTTTCAGTGTTGTCAAAAAAAGTGGTTTTATAACCCTATTTCTAGTATTTGAATCTTAATATTTACAAGGCTAGTACATAGCGCAATTAAAATTTAGTCCCTTAATTTTGTTAATCGTACAGTTAATTAAGGTACAAACACTAAATTGTAAAAGTGGTAAAAGTTAACCACTATGAATTTTTAATTAACCAAAAGACCAATTGAGCAAATAAACCACTTTAATTACACCAAACGGTGGTGGATGATAGGTATGGTCCACTAACTAATGTAAATTATGTTTATATTTTAATTATTAAGGTTAATTAAATTAATTATGTTTAATTAAAGGTTAAATAAAGTATAAAAGTTAAAAGTTAAAGAAAAACATGGCATTTTTCATGTCCATCTTCTTCTTCCCAAAAAAAGGAGAAAATATAAGGTTTTTGAAACTCAAACTTTTGGCTATTACTGGATCGGGAATTGAACCAAGTCGAGGATAACTGTGGAAAAGGTAAAATTGTTGATTAATCCTTGCAATACAACTTGTATGTTGATTTAATTAGGTAATTTCATATGGTATAATTGTGTTAGATCTTTATGTATTTAATGTTGTCAATATATGTATGTCTTTATTGAATTTTGAATTGTTTACGATTTAGCACAAAAGGTGAGATTTGGACTTTATTGTAAAGAAAATAGAATGAACTTATATGTTAGAATTACCTTGATGAAACTTCATAAATGTATTGTACACATGGATACAAATTAATTACTGGTGATTATCGAGCTACAACATTTGTTACGGACTTGAAGATACATATGGCACAAGTTTAACTCGAACTAGTAACCTAATATTATTTTAAAGGTTTATCCTGGACGAGTAACATGATATGTACATTTACAAATTTGGCCAAGCTATTTGATGTGTTATCGTAAAGGTCTAGCTCAAATGAGTAACCTGATACGAATATATGTTCAGATCATATAAGCATTTGGTGTACCGAAGATATTTGTGACATAGCTTTAGCTAGGAAGAGTAACCTAATGCTATTTTAAAGATTTAGCCCGGACGGGTAACCTGATATTATTAACTCAGATGAGCAATTAGTACATCACATATACTTGTGACATAGATTAGCCTAGACTGGTAATCTTATGTTAATTTAAATGTTTCATTCGGACGGGAAACCTAACGTGTGTATATATATTCAGCTCAGATAACTGGAAAAATAGGACACTTTTGTATGAATTTGATGTTCAAATGTAATATTAGTGATTGATGTGAATACAAAGCTTGGTACACATGTATGATTATTCAAATGATATTTATTGGTATATTATAAATTTGGTACATTACAGGATCAATTATATACTAAAGTTCACCTTGTCATTATGATTTAGCTATGTTAGGAAAATTTGGTCAAGTTAATTAGTTTGATATGTTTAATTATAAATTGAGGTAAGTTCATCATTTTAATACCTATGAACTTACTAAGCATTCGAAATGCTTACCTATTTTATTTCCCTTTTTCTGTAGATTACTAACTTGTGGAACATGTCAAACAGATCATCTCAAAGCTCACACTATCCTACCATAGACTTGATAGTGTTTTGATCATTTATGTTTGGTTATGTGGCCTGTACACGGGTGGTATTATGAGTATCAACTTTAGATTGGTAGTTTAGTTTGAACTTGGCTAATGTTTGAATTAAGAAATGTTAATGTTCACATATGTGTATATGTATGTATGGTAAAATGGTAAACTATAAATGTGGCATCTAGATGTCAAATTTTCTTGATGAAATGGTATGATCAATGATGATACTAGATGGCTAAATGACAAAGTTGATTAAGTTGAATTGTTTAATTTTGATGTCAAATTGTGAAATATTGGAATGAATGTTTATATTTGGGTAAATGCAATATTTTGGAATGTTTTTATGCAGGAAAATGTTATGCAAAATGCACTAAAAGTGTATGTAAGTTTGTGCCAGAAATGGAGTCCATATCGCTATGTTAAGCAACGGTCGTGGTGACGAACTTTTGATTTTAGGCCACGGCGTGATGAAGAACCCCGTCGTCACAATGAACTAGGTTAGTGCATCACGTCGCAACATGGTCTTAAAACTTTGAAAATGTTACAAATTGGTTTTTGTTCGAGTCTGGGATATTTCTAGAGTATATGTAAGTTTTTATAAGGATCGAGAAAGATTTTGTTTGATGATTATGAACTAAAATGACTATGATTGTATGATTTATGTTTAATTTGAAAGTTAATTATTTGTACTTTCTTTGGAAATGACTGTAGCATCTTGTAACGCAAACCCAATGATCAGGTTGGGTGAGGGGTGTTACAAGTATAAATATTATAAATAATGTTGGTTAAATTGCTTTTTTGTTATGCTATTTATTGTAAGGAATCGAGTGCCACATTTTTTAGCAGAGATTTGGATCCATTTCTTACTTTAGCATAAGTTACACCCATGGCTTCGTTGGCACCACCAGGGTCATCCTCCATCATCCAAAATTCAAGAAAGTCACTCGGGTTTATGAAAAAGGCAATGAAATACAAACACAACTTCTTTCAGTTCTTCGCGATGACCGAGATTTAGCTTTTGAGCATCAAATCTTTGGGCCAGAAGTACCGTATCCACGATCTCTAGGAGGATATAGCAGCTTTCAAGCAACATCAATAATCTCTTAATGATCGAATGAGCAACATAAAACGTGGCCTCCTTCATGAGGCCTTTCTCGAGCCTTCTGGTCGCTTTGTCTCCCACCTCCGCCTCCTTTTTGGTGACGATAATTAGACTCTTGTGATCCTATTGTCTAGTATTTTCCTTGAAAATATCATATCTTTAGTCTCTGCACCTTATGTTAAAAGAATGCACTAAAATTTTAGGTTTTTAAATTTTACAATTTTTCTCTTTGCGTAATAATATATGTTTAGAATTTTCCTAAATCATTGCAAAGAAAGTAATATTTCTTGAATTTGCAAAATGCTCTTTATTTTCCTTGTGTTTATGTTTCTGATTGAGTTTAACTGATAAAAGAATTTTGATTAAATTTCTGTTGATTGGTGTTTCAGCTAGTCTATTTGTTTGTCAGTTAAGTTTAGCACTTTACTTATATTTATTGAGCTAAGTAGAAGTGATATTATGGTTTGTGTATATTGTAGTGCGTTAATATCTATTGTTTATCATGGGAAATTGAGGCTTCGAATTTTCACTAAATAAGTAAACAAACGAGAGTACAATATGGAGAAAATAAACCTAAATGAATGAAACTTACAAACCCAAACCTCGAAAACAAAGCTCTAACTTGGGTACAAAATTCTCTCCATAGTTACCACAAAAACTCTCATCAAAACTCATCTACGACTACATCTTGTCGCCCTCAAAAGAAAAGCTCTGTAGTACTACATCTTTAATTGTCTTTTTAATTGGCCTCTTAAGAAAAGGATACAATGGCTCTTTAAATAGGCTAAGATTAGAGGTCTAATCATACTAAAAATATCCCTAGAGTAATCAGAGTTTAACTGGGAGAAAAAACCCGATTTATGTGGGCAGCACATCGTCACGTCGTAACGTCCTCATTTGTGTCTTCACGACGTCGTCCGTCGTCAAAAATGTCGGGAAGCTTCTCATCGTGACATCATCGTCTGTTCGACCGAAAATACGAGGCACACCTACAAAACTTATTAAGGATATTAATTGTTGAAAATTATAGTGTTTGGAAATTATGTATTGTTAAGTTATGGTATCCAGGAAAAGATTTTGCAAAGAGAATAATAACTTGATTCTACCAACAAATTCTTGCCACACTACTGAATATCATAAATTACTCTCTTATAATTAAATCTTTGAGATGATGACTTTTCATCATAGCATATATTGATTATAGATTCCTCAAAAAAATGTTGTTCATAGAAATTGACGTCATTTTTATTTTGTGGGAGTTATATATTCATATTAATCAATATAATTATTTTTAATATTTGATATTTGATATTTTTAATTTTTAATTTTTTTTACACTTGATTCAATACATAAGAAAGGAAAAATTATTTAACCTCAAAAAAAATTATATTTATCTTTGATGGTTTGAAAATATTTATTTACCTCTTTGAGATTTAATGAAAAATACATCAACCCTAAGGTTTATTTTTTAAATATTTTTTTTACTATAATTAATTATTCTATTTACTTTTATTATCTTTAATCTTTATATTCAATAATCTTTAATTTAAAATAATAAAAATCTACTTGTTATAAAAATATTTTAATTATTATTAATGCTATCGTTGAAAGCACCAAAAATATCCTATCCCTAATAAATAATGAAAAAGAATAGTAAAAGGGAAGTAGGGTCAAATCCTCAGGGACTGGATTTGCACAATGTCTTGTTTCATGAAATCCCAGGCAGAATCTTGCCCAAGAAAACTTGCTTTCTTGGAAAAAAATAAGAAAATAACAAAATTAAAGGTTTGGATCTAGAAACGAAAAATAAAATAAAAACAGAATTAAGAATATTGAATTGAAAATTCGAGAAATTAAAAATAGAGTTGAGAGAAAGGAAATTCTTATGGGAGGTTCCAGCCTCCAGTTGTCTCGTTCCGCCTTGGGTTCAATCCTCGGCTTTTAGATGATCCTTCCCAAACCGAATAAGCCAGTTATAGTGGAAGAGGACGCTTACGACCACCAACTCTAAGGATTTAGACTTACGATTTAGTGGAACCTGACTCTAGCCAACAATCGCTTCTGTAGGATCGTCTTATGCTAGATCAACGCTTCTCAATTGCGAATCTCACGCCATTTTGTCTCTTGAGCTTGCCAACCTCTGACGCAGTAAGCTAACGAACCGACTGTGCAACCTTCCCAAAACATACAAAGCGGCAGCCTTTGCATACGTTGAAAAGCTTACTTCTTAAAGGACATGGACGGAAGCGTCAGCCCCGTAGTGCGGAGAAATGATGAATACTCGGCGAGGAGGCTAAGTACGGACTTTAAGCCTCAAGAACCCTTTTTGGGGAATATCGACAACCTTCGGCTAGATGGGTTTAGTGGCTCATGGTTGTGGTGGAAAAGAAAATAAAAATGGAGATTTTATTGAAATGAAAGGAAATATGAGAAGAACAAAATCCTAGACTTTTGGGGAGAGAGTGTTTACAGAAAAAGATGGATGCTTTTTGAGTCATTTCACCCCTATTTATAGTGCTAGGGGAGATAGTCTAATCCTACTTAAACTCCCAAAAGATAAATACATTTAATTGAAGATAAATAAAGATAAATTAAATAAAATCCTAAAATTAAATAATATTTAATAATTATCTTAATATTAATTATCCTAATATAATTAAAATAGAGTCTGATAGAATAAAATCTCTTCTTTTTGCATTTCAACCCTTGTTTCCTCCATACTTGCACTTTTGGCACCAACTTTTTCTTGTGTCGCACATTGGCCCATTTTATCTCTAAATTCATGCTTTTGGCCATTAATTTTGCTTTTGCCTCAAATTTAGTCTCTATGAGATAAATGATCATAAATAGCTCAAATTAGCAGGATCATACTCAGAATAAATACATAATTAATACATAAAAATATGTTATTCTAGAGTGTTATCAATTATTAAATTATTAAGTATATTATATTATTATCTTATATTAAACATAATGTATTTCAAATAATATATAATTTTAGTTTTAAGTTACAAGTATAATCAATAATTAGTCATTATAAAACATGCTTGTACCAATAACCTAGATTAGAATAAATATATAAAGGTTTATACATTGTGGAATATAAATTAGAATAAAATGACGCAAAACGACAACCATTAACCTTAAAATAAATTATTTTCTTTTCTTTTTATATTTTAATTAATTTTTTTCATTAAAATATTCTAAATAATAAAAAATAATTAATTTTGTATAAATAGAATTTAATAAATTTATCTCAATCTGAAAAATTATTTGATGGACCCTTCCCACCACATCATCCATGGTCTCTTTCCAATTATTTAATGACATTTCAGCAAAATTTTCCATTTACTTACAAGAAATTATTTTATGTATCCTTCCCACCACATCACCTATGGTCCCTTTCAAATTATTTAATGACATATCAGCAAAATTTTCCATGTTATTTACACATAATTTTAGTAATTTTTTTTATCTTGAACCCTAAATCCCAAAGAGAAAGGTTTGTATGAAATTGTGATTCCACGTCATCCTTATCCCTTTCCAATAGCAGAATGACAAATCAAATTTTTCCTCCTGATTTTTAGTTGGATTTAAATTTTTTTCAGGAGGAAAAATCTGATTTGTCATTCTCCTATTGGAAAGGGATAAGGATGATGTGGAATCACAGTTTCATACAATCCCTTTTCAATCCCAAACCTTGAATTATGAATCTCAAACCTTGAACCAAACCCTAAACTTGACACTTGCACCCTAAACCAAAAACTCAGAGTTCGGGGTTAAAAGTTCATGGTTCAAGGTTCGAAGTCCTGGGTGTGAGGTTTGAGGTTCAAGATTTAGGGCTCAAGGTTCAAGGGTTGAGGTTCAAGGTTCTTGGTTCAAGGTTCAAGGTTTGAGATTTAGAATAAAATAATTACCAAAATTATGTGTCATTGACATGGAAAAAATATCATTAAATAATTGGAAAGGGACCATGGATGATGTGGTGGGAAGGATCGATCAAATAATTTCTCATATAAATCCTTCCCATCACGATTGAGAAATTATTTGATGGATCCTTCTCAACACATCATCCATGTCTAAAAATTTTTTTGATGGACGCTTCCCACCACATCATCCATGGTCCCTTTCCAATTACTTAATGAAATTTCAAAAAAAAATATATGTTATTTACACATAATTTTAGTAATTTTTTTATCTTAAACCCTAAATCCCAAAAAGAAAGAATTGTATTAAACTTTGATTCCACGTCATCATTATTCATTTCTAATAGGATAATAACAAATCAAAATTTTCCTCTTGATCTTTAACATTTTTAGTTGGATTTGAATTTTTTTCAAAAGAAAAAATTTAATTTGTCATTCTCCTATTGGAAAGGGATAAGGATGACATGGAATCACAGTTTCATACAATCCCTTTTCAATTCCAAACCTTGAATTATGAATCTTAAACCTCAAACCCGAAAGCCAAACTCGACTCCTGTACCCTAAACTATAAACTTGAGGTTCGAGGTTCAAAGTTCATGGTTCAAGGAAGGTTCAGGGTGTGAGGTTTGAGGTTCAAGATTCAAGGCTCAAGGTTTGAGGGTTGGGGTTTTAGATTCTAGGTTCAAGGTTTGAGGTTTGGAGTTTGGGGTTTGGGATTCAGGATAAAAAATTACCAAAATTATGTGTCATTGACATGGAAAAAATGTCATTAAATCTGAGAAATTATTTGATAGACCTTTCCCACCATATCATCCATGGTCCATTTCCAATTATTTAATGACATTTCAACAAAATTTTCTCTTTGGGAGAGAAAGGATTGTATGAAACTCTGATTCCACGTCATCCTTATCCCTTTCCAATAGGAGAATGAAAGATCAGATTTTTCCTTCTGATTTTTAGTATTTTTAGTTGGATTTGAATTTTTTTAGGAGAAAAAGGCTGAAAATCAGGAGAAAAAATTTGATTTCTCATTCTCCTATTAGAAAGGGATAAGGATAACATGGAATCACAATTTCATACAATCCATTTTCAATCCCAAACCTTGAATTATGAATCTCAAACCTCAAACCCAAACCCCGAACTCGACCTTTACACCCAAAACCATAAACTTGGGGTTCAGGGTTCAAAGTTCATGGTTTAAGGTTCAAGGTTCAGAATGTGAGGTTTGAGGTTTAAGATTTAGGGCTTAAGATTTGTGTAACACCTCTAACCCGTATCCATTATCGAAATAGGGTTACAGTACATTACCAGAGTTTACGTTTTGAAACTATAAAAATTTAAAACATTTAATTCACAACAAAAATCAATGCAAAACCAATTAATGACATACATATTGTTCCTTTTACGAGCCCTCGAGGCCCTAAAAACACATTAGAAACAAGTCGGGACTAAATCAGAATCATATGAAATTTTTCAAGAAAAGGTGAAATTTTTCAAAATTGCAGGGGTTACACGACCGTGTGGCCAAGCCGTGTGGACATTTGAAGTAGGGACACATAGTCGTGTCCCAGCCCATGTACGTACCCGTGTAACTCTCTGGCTTTGGTCACACGGCCAAGCCACACGCCCGTGTGCCAGGCCATGTAACTCTCGAAATCAACCTTTAAAAACCTACAGGAGACACATGGCCGTGTCGCCTGGTCGTGTGTCACACACGGCTGAGACAAACGCCCATGTCTCTGACTACGTGAACGAAAAATATGCTATTTCCAAGCTATTTTTCTCACCCATTAATGTACACACCTATAACTAATTTACCACATGTAACCAAACATCCAAAAGTACACCAAACAATACAAAAACAAGCTATCTAAATAGGTACATATTCATACAACCAATATGCCCAAAAGTCACCTCAATCACAACAATTAAACATGTATAACTAAATGCTTATTTTAGCCAAAACTTACCATTTTGTACACATATCAAATCCACGCTCATATGTACCTAATTTACCATTTAAAATTTAGCATCATAAGCCATAAATACCAACTGCATTTTTAATACCAAAATGACCATATTCAACTTCCATTATCTAAGCATCATAAGAGACTATAAAGTCATCCATTAAAAGGCCACATACATATATCCACATATCAACCATTTCAATCATTCAAAATACCAAATTTACAAGCCAAAATATAATGGCTAAAACATCAACCAAAAACACCTATACATGTGCATATTTATCCAATTATCAATTAACTTATTTCCATGCCAAAACATAACATAATTACTACAAAATCACCACACCATATTAGATTCAAAACATTTCCAAAACATACCATATCTTGACCATGTTGAGGTTAATTCATCATATATCACTTTGGCCATTCAAACATGCTTTAACACATATCAACAAGACACCAAATGTACCAAGGCTTCATCACCCAAAATGACATACACATGCCAAACTCATTAACTAACATTCAATGATCATCAACCTTAAGTCTACCTATACATGACATTATAACCTTAACCAAGACATCAAAAACTACCGATATAACTTTTGGATAGTGTGATAGATCTCCGATGAGATTCTAACCCGATTGAGCTTCTGATAATCTGAAAAGTAAGAAAAAAAACTACGTAAGCAATGAATGCTTAGTAAGCTCGTATAAACTTTAGTCATATCAATAATTTAAAATATAAAATTTATACATATCAAGAATAATCCTATACCGATACTGTAAGATTCATGAAACTATATTCAACAACTCACAAAGTGAATAAATCCATAGCATCACATATACATATCATCCCTAGCATAGTAGGATTTTAAATAACTTTAAACCCTTTCAAATTTTCTTATTTTCATTTGTATTTCATTACTTTTCATCGCATTTACTTTCTTTAACTTAAATAACAACATTAATTCAACACATCATTCCCTTTTTCATTATTTTACACTTCAAGTATGAACTTACTATTTCATTACCTTTCCACACCCGTTTCATATGCATAACACATAAGACATAAGCATATCATCCAATCATAGCCACCAGCTAGTGCATTTAAACATAGCTCTTTTCGAATTAATCACATGATAAACCATTTCATAAGAAATTGCATAATTTAACCTTACCACTCTTTCATGAACACAAACATATTTTCATTTGAGCACTTACCATTTCAATGCAACTTATAAGTAAACATAATACAATTCAACCAATAGCTTGGCACATGCCTAAGCATCAAACGACAACACCTGTTAGCATACTTGAACATATTTCATATAAATTCAACATTGATAACCATTTATTCTCAACATGTAACACTTGAGTTTAATACTCATCTCAACTTACATAATTTCCATGTATCATCATATCAAAGATGTTCATATATGTACATGTCATAATACATATCATTCTCTTACCGTTTCTTATATGAATAATGCTCGTTGAACCATTTAAAATACCGTTTGATACCCAAGATAACTCATACATAGTGTGCTAACTCATATAATTGTAATCTGTCAATTCATGTACATGTATGCTCACACAAGCTGAGAATCAGAATGCTCACATGAGCTATGAAAATGGGTCTGCTCACACGAGCTGTGGGTTAGAACGTAGCTACAGATGCTACTCACATAAGTTGTGGAGTATCTGCAACACATGTCGGACCTCAGCCATTAGTAAGACGTTCAGGACTAGCACCCGAATCATGTAAACCCTAATGACATGTCATTTGTATCCTACAAATTCCTAAGGTTCAAACGAGGCTCGGTAGTCGTTGTTCGTTAATGGATTTACGTCATTTTGTAACACGGTAAATTGCATACTAATATATATTGATTTAATTACAATATAATTACATATTAACATTCAATTTAATCAAAATTATATATAATATAGTTCATACGAACTTACCTGGCTAAATTGTAGAAATACCAAAGTTTAAAGGCATTTTGGTAATTTTTTATTTTCCACTCGATCTTGATCTAAATTAATATACTGTCTCGAGGATCTGAGGATCAGGTTTGAAATGAGATTAAATTTTGAAAACTTAAATAATTTAAAAATTAAATTTGGAAAACTTAAAAATTTGGAAAAACTTTGGAACTTTGGAGAAATGAGTTTTGATTTCTGAAATGGGTATTTTGAGTCTTGTTTCTCATTCTGAATCTGATAGCCTTTTATAGAGGGCTATTATCTCTTTACATCATTTGAACTGGGAATTTTTTTCCCTTTCATCATTACATAATTGAGACTTTGATTAACACTTTTCAGAGAATATATTCTCTGATTACAAAAATACAAAATACAGAAAATATTTACTATTCATACGTCTTTTCTTCCAGGGAATATTTACTGTTTTTGCCAGAGAATATTTCCTGTTCACTCGTCTTTTCTTGCATCATTTTTTCTTGGTCCTAGTGATGGTTATTAAAGTGGTATCATCTGCAAGATCCACCATTTTGATTGAAGACGCTGAAGATTTCTCATCTTCGAATTCGGAATCCAATGAGCTGAGCATTTCAGCCATAAGTTTTTTGTATTCCTTCTTGGTCTTGGCTTGAGCTAACATTGCACTAGTTGTCGACTTTGCTTGAAAGAATTTTGCTATGGTTTGATCCAGGGTTGCGGACTTACATAATCTTGGATACTTGTTGAAAAAATTATCCAAATATTTTGAATCATATTTTTCATCATTAAACTTGTCCCACCATTTAGGTCTGTAGTTTCGAACTAGTAATGGAATTCCAGTATATTGATCTTGCTCATAAGAATAATTCCATGAAACAATCCATGAAATGCACAGTTTTGAGAAAAAATAGATTGTCCTGCAAATGTGTTTTTGGTTTGGTTCAGGCTAAAATTTGTCAAAGAATTTGGGCCATAAGTTTTGAATTTTTTCTGGAAGTATCTCAAAGGATGATGGTCCATACCAATTTCACCATTCTTGGAACTAGTTTGGGAATTTGAATTGGGTACCGTATTTGAAATATATGAGCCAATAATGTCTCATGTGTTGGTTGTTCATTAAGAAGGCATTATACCATACAATTTGGCAATCCCAATATGTAAAATATGGGAGGTGGTCAATTTTGGTGGTAAATTTGGCTGGGAATTTCTTAATAGAATTTGGGTTTTCACTCAAATCCCTTGGTCGAAGAATCTTTAGAATTTGGGCTATTGAATGGGTAATAAAATTTGGATCTTTTGGGTCTGTGTACTGTTTGATCAATACTGATCCAGTTTGAACCAGTCTGTTTTTCTAATACTATTGGGGTTTTTGAGAATCCAACGGTTTGAAATGTCATGCATTAAAAAGTTCTTTTGCAAGTATATGTGGAGGTTTTTTTGACAATTCTTCCTCCATGACAAGAATTTTTTCAAAATATTTGTTTGGAAAATATTGTGAGGATTTTTGTGTAGCAGTTTATGAAGACATTGCTATTTCTTTTGGAAAAAAATTTTGGAGAGATGTCTCTTTTAAAATATTTTTGAGAGATTTTGGTTTGTGTAAAACAATATATTTATTTTTTGAAATCTTTGTTGCTTTAGCAGCAATTTGTTTGAGAGGAGTTTCCTCTTTCATTTACGAAAAGGCCAATGCTACTTCTAGGGATTGATAGAGGGACTCAATCCATTTTTTGATTTGAGAACCAATTTCATTTGGATTTTGTGCATCTTGAACTATTGTATTTTTGGAGGATTTTGTTGTTGATGATGATTTCTCATTTTCTTCTTCATGGAAAATTTCATACCATGACTTAATTAGTTTTTATGAAATTTGGGTTTTGGATGACTCTCATATTTTCCCTTTTCCTTTGTCTCAGAGTTTGGGTGGCATTTTTGAACAAACTTTCTAGTGAGAAAATCAGGTAAAGAATTAGTTTCTCCTTTGATGTACTCAATATCAAAATCAAATATGCTCAAAATTGCCTACCATCTTATAAAAATCTGTTTTGAGGGAATATTTTGAACATCTTTTTGTAAAACTTATTTTACTGATTTACAATCGATTCGTAAAAGAAATTTTTGATTTAATAAATCACTTTGGAATTTTTTTAATGCACAAAACAATTGATAAAATTTCTTTTTTAATAGTACTATAATTTTGCTGAGTTGGATTCCAATGTCTGGAAGTAAACTGGACTATTTGCTCTTTTCCCCCTTTGACTTGTTTTAGGATCCCATTATATCCTATTTTAGAAGCATCTGTTTCTACAATATTGGGGGCATTTGGATTGGCTAAATATAAACAAGGAAGCTTAGTGATTTGTTTTTTAATTTGGGTGATAATATTGGTGTGGTCATCTGTCCAAGGTTGTGGATTCTTTTTGAGCCTATCATATAACGGTTTCCATAATTTGCTAAGACCTGAATAAAAGTCTATGACATAATTGAGGCTTCCTAAGAATCTTTGTAATTGGACTTTATCAAGGATTTGGTCTGGGAATTTGCTAGCAAACTCTATGGATCGTTCTATTGGAGTAATGGTTCCTTGGGTAATATAATGACCTAAAAACCTTACTTTGGTTTGGAACAAACTTATCTTGGATTTAGAAACTACTAAACCATTATTTTTTATGACTTTTATAAAGATGGATAAATGTTTGAAGTGTTTTTCTAAGTTTTCTAAAAACACTAATACATCATCAATGTATACTATTGTGAATTGAGAGTATTGGTAAAAAATATCATTCATATTCTTCGAAACTCGGTTGGAGCATTTTTTAATTCAAAAGGCATTACATTCCATTCATATTGTCCTAATGGTACAGTAAATGTCGTTTTATATCTTTCTTCTTCTTTTAATTTGCCAAAATCCATATTTCATGTCAAATTTTGAGAAAATATTTGCATTACAAAGTTTCTGTAGCAAATCTTTCTTATTTGGTATTGGGTATCTAATCCATTTTAAGGCTTGATTGAGAGGTTTGTAATTAATTACTAATCTTGGGGTTCCTCTTTCGAGTTCTGGATTTTTTATTACATAAAATGCTGAACAACTCTAAGGAGAACTATTTTTCCTAATTAATTTTTTTATTAAGAAGGTCTTGTATTTCTTTTTTTATAAAATTCTTCCATTTCTTTGTTCATTTGTATGGATCTTGCCTTTGTGGGTATTTGTCTTTCATCAAAATTGTTTTCATATGATAATGTTACTTCGTGTTTTTTCCTATTCCAAAAAGCATTAGGATTGTCAGAACAAATTGTTGATTCTATTTCTTTTTTTATTTGATTTATCCTTTTTTGTACTTTTCTTTTTTCTAATTGTTCAGTTAATTTTTTAAAACATATTTCTTCTTTTAGAAAAGAGATTTGTTTATGTTTATGATTAATTAAATTATTGATTTTCCCATTATGGATGGATAAAGATTTTAATAAGTTGAGATTTCTTAATTTTGGTTTTCTTATAAAAGGAAATTCTACTTTAGTGTTTAAAACTTTGGTGGAGATAGAATTATTTGTTACTTTATAAGGTTTGAGTAAGGATATGAATGAGGTTCCTAATATGACATCTTGGGTAATACCTTTTACCATTAAAAAACATGTTTGATATTTTATACCTTTGTTGGATATTTCTGCATTGGGAATTTTGTAAGTAATTTTTAGTCTTTTACCATTTACAGCTTTAAGAGATTCAAATATTTTGTCATAATATTTTGTTGGAATTATCCCTTCTCTAATGCAGTTTTGGTCTGCTTCTGTATCAAAAAGGGCTATTGTTTCTAATTGAAATTCATTATTTATGACAATATTTATTTTTATTAAATATCTTTGAATAGATACTTCAGTTAGAACCATCATATATTCCTGTGTATTTTCTTCAGGTTCAGGTTCAGTTTCTGACGAACTTTTTTCTGAGATTTCATGTTTTAAGGTTTGCATTTGTTTTTTCATTTCTTGTTGTTCCATTTTAAGCTGAGAAAGTTCTAATTTAATTTGTTTTATTTCTACCTGTAGTTTAGAATTTGTAATTTGTTTCGGTTTTATTTTTTTCATATTTATTAAATATTATATCTTGTATATTATACATTTGTGATTGACTAGAAATAATTTCTTTTTCTTTTTCTTTTTCTTTTTCTTTTTCTGGTTTATCTTTTAATGATGATTTTAATTTCAAAAGGTATTCTCTTTTAAGTTCTGGGTCTTGAATTTTATCAATAATTTCGATCATAAATTTTTGGTCTCTAGTTAACATATTAATTGAGAGTTCATTTTCATCATCAGAAGACTGAGATGTTGTATGTAATTCGTCTATTTGTAATTCATTTGTTTCAGTAGATGTATCATTTTCAAAAGAAGTTGTTTCTAATAGAATCTCATTTGATTTTTTGTTCTATTTCTTCATCTAGATTTAAATTATTGATTTTTCTTTTAATTTTATAATATTTTGAGATATGTCCTGGTTTTCCACATCTATAACATTTTATTGTTTTATCAATTTTGTTTTCTATTTTTTGTTGTTTCTTTCCTTTTCTGTATTTTCTATATTTGGGTTTTTTATAATATTTTGAATTTTTTTTTCTATTTTTTGGTTTTATAGGGCAACATGTTTTTGAAGAAGAAGGTTCATTCCTAATGTCAAATTGGTGGCAGAATGATCCTAATTCCTTTCTACATTGATATCTTTCTTTTTTAAGTTATTTTTGTAATTTTAAATCTTGACAAATTTTAATCCTTCTTTTTGGGTGAAATTAATTAGTTCACTATATGTAAGCTTTTCATACGGAATAATACCTCTGTTATTTTCTCTTATTTGATTTCTAACTTTTTCTCCTAATAAAGTGGGAAGTCCTGCTAGATTTTATGCAATTTATGCAATTTAGTCATTTTTAATATTTTTATAAAATTGACCCTAAAGTTTTACTTTTATTCAATTTAGTCTCTGAGCCCAAAACATGCAAATTAACCATTTTTAATGCCAAATTATAATAGCAGAATATTCATGGCACCGATATCCGCCCATATTTGTATTAATTTCACATCAAATCCTTGTACTTTTACCATTTTAATAATTTAGTCCACAATCGAAAAATTCATCAAAAATCACTTAACAAAATGCTTTTAATTATTAATAAACATTCCAAATTCATCATCTAAGATAAAAAAATCTATGATTCATCAATAGAAACATTTAAAAATCTTTAACAATTTTAAAATCGAAGGTACAAACCAACTGAACTTAGTTGCAACGATCTCAAAAATATAAAAATTATAAAAAAAAACGTGGCTAAATCAGATTTACATGCAACCTATGAAACTTGGCCGAAGCTTGAAGGTCCAAAAATGGCTTTCTTATCAAATTCGGCTAAACAATAAAAGGTAAAAGATAATATCTTTAACTTTATTTTATTACTTTTTTATTTATTTTATTTTAATTAATAAAACATAGATATTCTCATAATAAGACAAAGCCAACCGCCCACTCATATATATTATGGTATATTTATCATATTAATCCACATACTTTCATTAATGAAGCCATTTAATCACTCAAATCAAATAGCGACCAAATTTTTCATCTTTTACAATTTAGTCCTTTTTAATTAATTAATCATCGAAATGTTAAAATTTTTCAACAAAATTTTAATATCATCTTAGTGACACCCCGTAAAAAATTATAAAAATATTTATGGCTCGGTTTATAGAAACGAGACCCTGATACTTTATTTTCTAAAACCACTTGACTTTTAGGTCAAATCACTTAAACTTAATAAATCGCTTAAATAATATAAATTATCAAATTAAAAGCCTTTTCAAAGTCACAATTAATTTGTAAATATTAAATATAATATTTACGAACTTACTCATCGAATTTGGTGGCCTCGAAACCACTATTTTCGACACCACTAAAAAATAGGCTGTTATAATTTGAGGGTTGAGGTTCAAGGTTCTAGGTTCAAGGTTTGGGGTTTGGGATTTAAGATTAAAAAATTACCAAAATTACGTGTCATTGAGACGAAAAAATGTCATTAAATAATTGAAAATGGACCATGGATGATGTGGTGGGAATGATCCATCAAATAATTTCTCTAAGGTTAATATATGATTGAATTAAATATAAATTTAAAATAATTAATTATAATTAATGTTAAATATATTTTTATGAAAAAATAAATATATTTAAATTTATAATATTTCCACACGAAAGTAAATTTTAATAGTTTGTAATTAAAAATAAATAAATAAATCTATACTACTAACAAAATCTTGATTGAATTGGTGTCATTAGTCAACTGGGCATCAATTTAATTAGAGAAATTACAAAAATGGCATTTCGTATTTAAAATAAATTATATTATTATAGGGTATTTTTGTTTTTTATTTAAAAAATAAAAATATGTGTATGGTATGATTTGAACTCATTCCTATTACATTAGAAAATTTTAAATGGTGTCACAAATTAACTTGACTCCAACTCAGGATTGATAACAACACTGTGATAAATAATTATATTGATTCAGTATTATTAATATGATTGTACAAGCCCAATTTTCCCGGGCCCACTACCTAAAATTTCAGGCCTAAAACCCTAGCCCAAATGCCAAACCCAAAATTGGCCCAAACCTAAATCTAACCCTAGAAGCCCACTAAGCCTAAAACATTTCAAAAAAAAATGAAACCCTAGCCTACTGCCTAACCCTAGCCGCCTCTTCTGACCCCTCTGCTACCGCCGCCGTCGTCACATCATCAGCGCAAGTGGTGCACTTGCCCTCTGCCACTGCTGCACCTACTACACCTGCAAGAGAAAGAAGAACAGACAAGCAGAAATAGAAAGAAGAAACAAAAACAGAATCGGCTATAAATAGCCCAAAAACAAATTGTAATGGGGCTCTTTTAAAAAAAACGAAGAGATGATGAAAAAATAAAAAGTTTTCAAAGGTGTTTTCCTTCATTTTCGATTCGTACTCTTTTCTTTATCAATTTTATTTATTTATTTATTTATTTTCTCATTTTTAATGCATAGAATAAAAAAGAGAAACTTACCTGGCCTTTTGTTTCGCCGTCGAATCGAAACATCCGCTGCATTTTTACGGTAATCAGCAGATTTTCGGTGTGTACTAGCCTCAAAATCGAGCTCTACTCGAAAAGAGAAGTAAGAGGGGTAGTTTTGGCTTTTTCGGCCACCGCGGACGGTGGCGCCACCGAACTCCTGGCCGAATTTTTGGGAGAGGGAGAGGATTTGAGAGAGTCTTTTTAAGTTTTTTTTAGGAAGAAAGAAAATGAAATGTTTTGAAAAAAAAATTGGTTTAAATAGGGAAGCAAAACGGCGTCGTTTTGCTCAGCCCTTTAAAACGCCAAAACAGCGTCATTTTGGGGAGGCCGACCCAATCCGACCCGCTCCAGTAAAGGGATCCGCGTGTTTTCTTCAAAAGGGATATTTGTGCGCATGGTCCCTTCGATTCTGCAGGGCGTTGCAATTTGGCCCTTTTTTCTCTCTTTTCTTTTATTTTAATTTAGCTTCATAATTTTATTTTTATTTCATTTTGGTCCATTGCAGCGCTGCGCTTTGGGGGGATTGGGTTTATTTCTTTTTTGGCCCTTTTCTTTTCATGCGCGTTATGATTCAATCCTTTTCCCTACTTTTCATTTTTGATTTTGGCTCTAAAATTTTGTTCAATTTCGATTTAGTCCTCTGCTTGATATTTTAGCTATTTATTAATAGATGGATCATTTTAATATATTATTAATATTATATTACATCATTTATATTATTATTATTATTTACTTATACTTTTAAAACTTCAAATTTTGCCATTCATATATATATATGTATATATTTTTATAATATGTATACATTATTTTTGATATATATGTATTTATACATATTCTATAATTTATGTACATACCTATATATATTTAATTTTCAACAAAAAAATATATATACACATGTTTATACCTTCTTTATCATATCTTATAATATATATACATACTTACTTATATTTCTATACTTCATAACTCTAAATATATATATACACATATATTCTTCTTGTTTTTATAATTTTATGTATATACATACATATAGATTCTTTTTATTTTTTTTATTTTCGTTATGGTTTCGTTGTTTCGTGCGGTGTTTGTTTTATTTATTTATTTATGCCCATTTTAATTCAAATAATGTATCTGCTTATTCTCTTGCATGATTAATTCATCTTATATCTTTTATTTATTGACGTTCGCGCTATTTACGCTTGTATCATCGAATTTATCATTGTTTTGTTATACATATTAACCCCATAATTTCAAAAGAATTGTTTTTTCAATAAGGCAATGTTTTGCATTTGGAAATTCGAGAAAACATGCCCTAATGTGTTGGGTTTCGATTTTTCTCGTTCGACCAAATAGCCAAATATCCTTTTAAAAATTTCAACATAAGGCAATGTTTTGCGTTTGGAAATTCGAGAAAACGTGCCCTAATGTGCTGGGTTTCGATTTTTCTCGTTCGACCAAATAGCCAAATATCCTTTTAAAAATTTCAACATAAGGCAATGTTTTGCGTTTGGAAATTCGAGAAAACGTGCCCTAATGTGCTGGGTTTCGATTTTTCTCATTCGACCAAATAGCCAAATATCCTTTTAAAAATTTCAACATAAGGCAATGTTTTGCGTTTGGAAATTCGAGAGAACGTGCCCTAATGTGCTGGGTTTTGATTTTTCTCGTTCGAACAAATAACCAAATATCCTTTTAAAATTTTCAAAATAAGGCAATGTTTTGCGTTTGGAAATTCGAGAAAGCGTGCCCTAATGTGTTGGGTTTTGGTTTTTCTCGCTCGACCAAATAGCTAAATATCCTTTCAAAAATTTCAAAATAAGGCAATGTTTTGCGTTTGGAAACTCGAGAAAACTTGCTCTAATACGCTGGGTTTCGATTTCTCGTTGGACCAAATAGCCGAATATCCTCTTAAATCTTAATCCATGTCGTTCAAATTTTTTAAGGATCCTATTTTAAATCTCTTTAAAGTTTTCAATTTTCGACATTAAGACATTAACTAATCAACTAGGTACCACTTTTTGGGCATTACGAGGGTGTTAATCCTTCCTCGTACGTAACCGACTCCCGAACCCGTTTTTCTGAATTTCGTGGACTAAAATTGCTATTTTAATAAAATCAAATCGTTTATTAAAAACAACCACTTTTTGAGGGGATCCAATCACACCTCATTAAAAAGGATTGGTAGCGACTCCCGTTTTTTTCGTTTTCATTTTAAAATCCAAGTCGACCCATTTTATCAAAAAAATGGTGTCAACAGCTTGGCGACTCCACTGGGGACTTTAAATAAGAGAGTCAGGCCACGAGTTGATTATTTCTTGTCTTTTAGTCGAAAGTTGATAATAAGGTTTAAATCTACGATCCTCTCATTGCATTTCATTTGTTTTAAGTTAGAGTTTTCACCATGTTTGGTATTTTAAATTTTTATATCTTTACACATTGCATTTCATGACCGTTGGTCACACCCTTTTAAGTGGGAGTGAGAAGCTACTCCTTCGTGAGGTTTTCACCTCCGTGCAGGATAATGGATTGCTTTCGGGATACATCCGTACCTATGTCTTCGTGAGATTTTCATCTCCGTGCAGCTATAGGGAAATGTATTCACCTGAACCGAACTCGATCCATATGAGCCTATAATTGGTAAAGATCGAGGAATCTGCTGGTTCGGGTACCTTTGCTTTAGAACCAAACCACATGTAGAAGACCTTAGGAGCCCACTCTAGGTAGAACCACTTCAAACCCCTAGTAGTTATCTGAATAGGTTTTTTTCTTACTTATTTTTTCTTTTTCTTTGTACTAACTTATTTTGTTTTGGTTATGACTGCATTGCATTTTCATCATAGAAAAGAGGTGTTGATTCAAATTTGATTGCTAAATAGAAAATCTTGTCACGGAAAATGGGTCTTTTGATAAAATGGGAAATAATATGGTTGTCCGAATATGTTCCGAGAAAACACAACAAGAGAAGAGTGATAGTTTAATAGAAGACTACACAACTTTGCTTCGCTGCCCAAGGATTCAAGTTGATAAAGATTTTCGAGATTCATCAATGTCCCAACCTTTTTAAAGAAGCTAATGAGCATCACAAGGATGAGTGAGCAATGAGTCGCGACCCGGAACAAGTAAAAAAGAGCAAGTAGAGGTATCCATTGAAAAATTTACGAGATTCATTTTAACATCCGGATGAAGAAAAGGATCGTTGTCTTTGCTTGGAATATGAGGGCAATGCCGTATATATATCCATTTTATGTAAAGAGATTTGTTTTCTAGAAAAGTTATTCTAAAATAATTGAATCAGAATGAATGCCTCTTTTTTTTTTGCATTCATGCATTTGCATTACATGAAATCATATGCATTAAGGACCATTAAAAGACCCTAATTGTGTAAAATTATTTCAGTTAATATCAACCAAACATCGTTACGGTACTCAAGCAAAATCAAGAGACATGGACCAAAGGTTAGAGAGATTAGAGCAAATACAGATGCAAGAGTAATTGACCAAATTTTAACAAGATATGAAGGATCATATGCTAGAATTCAAAAAAGATCTGATGAGCCAGTTAACCTAGTTATTGGATAGAGGGTTAGAAAAAGGAAAAAACCCAGCGGTCCACTTTGGGAATGATAATGAAGACCCTGCTTATTTTCAAGGCTCTACACCAACAATCACCCAAGCACAACCAGATGGGTATCCACAAAAGGTGTCTGTTAACATTAGACCCTAATACCAAATCGGTACCTCGACACCAATGAATTTTTTGACAGGCTCAGACTCCAATCTAAGGGGCAATCTAACTAGTCATGTTGTACTTGATGATCTAGCGGAAACATAATAGGCAAGAGTGGAGTTCTCAAAACAATTTAAAGATCATTATAAACGGAATGGCGAGAGTGGAGCTCCTAAATCAATACTTTAAAGGCCCCGAGGAAGAGGAAAAATGTGGTAAATAATGCGAGTAGGCGTGACGAGGGTTATTCAAGGCCGATTACCACAAGCCAGCCAAGGACGGTTACTTCTAGCCATCAGATCCCCCCGAGACAAGAATCTGGCACAAAGTAAAACATTGAGAAGTCCTAATTTGCACCAATCCCAACGTCATACCGGGAGCTGTATCAGATTTTATTTGACGCACATATTGTTTCCCCTTTCTACTTGAAGCCTTTACAACCTCCATACCTCAAATGGCACGACACAAATGTGCAATGTGATTATCATACGAGAATTACAGGGCATTCCATAGAAAATTGCATTGCCTTTAAAAAAGTGGTTGAAGGGCTTATCAGTATGGGCGTTGTCAAATTTGATGATTCCTCCAGTGTAGAAAATCTGCTACCCAATCATGATTGATAATAGAGTGAATGCAAAGCATGAAGAAGTTGGGAAATGTTCACACCAATGTTATTTGTGAAAAAAAAGCAACTGAAGAAGGGACCTTGCTAGATACCCGCCCTTATAACCTTGGGAGTATTCTAAGCAATAGGACTGCGGAAGAAATCTCTATAGTATTTAGAGCTTACTTAGAGTAATATTTAGAACACACTTGTTACTTTTAGCCTAGGGGCAATGATAACTCTTTTGTGGAATAAGCTCATGTCTGAACGTCATTATTTTAATGAAATGCATCTTTACGATCATTTTTAGCCAATATTCTTTCATTCTTTACGAATAACTATTTTTGATTCTTTCATTCTTTTGGATTTTCTTCCAAATCAATCTTTCATTCATAACTATACTGTACAAATAATTATTCATAAATTCATACATTCTTTGTATATTCTTTTGTACCTACAATAGGTCCCTAAATATCAATGACATGAGTGACGCTGCTACAGACTCAGAATCTCCTTTTGAGCGATACATGTGTTTAGAAGGATCTCATGATTTTGAAGATGACGTAGATTGTAGCCTATTTCAGAACTTCTTGTGGATGGTAAAACAGGAAGAGAAACAAATTTTACCTCATGAAGAGACAATGGAGATTGTGACCTTGGAGGAGGGAAAAATAGTGAAAATTAGAACATGCATAACCGAAGAAACTAAGCAAAACCTTATTGAGTTGCTTCAAGAGTTTAAAGATATCTTCGCATTGTCATGCCCGGGTTAAGCACCGACATTGTAATCGGAACAACAGCACGATATCAGAAGTTTGCAGGCTGTTCAAAATAACATTATGTCGGCCCAAAGTGAACAGAGTATTGGAGGCAAAACAAAAAAAAACTCTGCCAGGGCAATGCCGCTCTCTTAGGCCCATCGCGATTTTGCCTATTAAAGACAAGATTCTTTCTCTCTGAGTTTTTGGATTCAATCCCAAATGAAGAGGAATGTTCAAAGTTATCTATCATGGTCAAATGCACCAAAAGCAAATGATGCGAGTTCACAAAAAAAAAGATTCACCCCAGAGAATTCCATGAGAAGGACCTGGTATTGAAGAAGATCATTCCCATATAAAAAGAACTTCATACTAAGCTAGAAAAGACCTTATGTGGAAGGCCTTATCTGGAAAAGCGTCAATCTTGATCGAATGGGATAACAAGGATATAACTAATCCTATGAGTTCATATTCAATAAAAAAATGTTTAAAAAACAAAGAGAGAAGGAAAAAGAGAAAAAAAAGAAGAAAAAGAAAAAAAAGAGGCCAAGGTGAAAACCCGTAAAGGGCGCCTTGAGACCAAAAGGGATTTGAGTTAAAAACCCGAAAATGGCGGCTCAAATTTTAGATTAAATTGGGGCATGAGGTGATCAGAACAGCTCAAATTTTGATCAGATCGGGGCATGTAGTGATCTTGCTATACCTGAATCAATAGGAAAGGGTAGGCAACATCTTGGGGCATCGACAAAGTCCTGTAGATCTCCTAAACACATGTCAAACTCAGAAAGGTCTTCAGAAAGTTTGTACAGAGAAGTTCAAGCTGCGATATCTGGGCACCTAACCTTCATACTTTATATATTGAATTTGTTGTTCTTGGAATACTTCTTTCTTTTTCAAGATACTTGTTCCAATCAATTCCTCTTATTCTTGCTATCATTGATAACTTATTTCGAGCTATGCTCCCGAATCAATTCTATTTTATCCATCGTTATGATCTTTTGTAAGCATGTTGCATTGGAATAATGATTAATGGACTAATAATACTTTCACAATGGAAGTTTTGCATATTACTCTAGAAGTTTCTAAATAATATAGGAACCTGAAATAGGACTATTGTTTAGAAAACACCGTGTTTAAAGGTTGAAATATCTAAGAAGGAAGAGTCTAAGTTAAGATTATCCTTTCGGATTTTGTTGTCCAAACATTGATTGAACAGAATGACAAGATGTCGTGTTGATGACAAAGCTTCAATGAACAAACAAGCAAGGATCACCGAGTGATAAGAAGAGGTTTTTTTTTTCGGAGAATAAAATTTTGCAATTGTACATAAACATTTGGTGTCACACCCTGGGAATGGTGTAAGAGACCAAGGAGATTCAGATCTTGTATCCCTGAATTACAGTGGGAGAGGATTGGGAAAGAGCCAGATATTATACTCAGTGGGAGGAATATGATTCAAATTTTATGTCCCAGAATTACAGTGGATTGAACACAGAATTACAGTAGATTGGACCTTGAAGATTACAGTAGGGGCAATCTGGTTAAGTAAGATATGAGTATTACCAACCGGACAAGATAACATTCTGACGTGTTGGCAATAAAGCCTTATTGAACAATGGGCAATAACAACTCAAACATTGAGGGGTCATTTTCATGACATTTTACATTCGTGCATACACGTCTAGTTAGAAGCATTTGATTCATTTTTTTATCATGACA
The DNA here is from genome assembly GCF_007990345.1 of Gossypium hirsutum. NCBI lineage: Eukaryota > Viridiplantae > Streptophyta > Magnoliopsida > Malvales > Malvaceae > Gossypium > Gossypium hirsutum. The sequence continues at coordinate 36,132,872 of NC_053439.1, read as the reverse complement.
TCCTAATCATTAGGCATAATTAGGTTCATTATACAGGTCATGTTCTCCATAGAACAGATTGGTGGAGCCATTAGTCCTATCTCTTTGATTTGTAGTGGAGTAGATTGAAGATTTTAGATTCTGTCTCCCTAAGCAGTAGTGGAGCAGATCGAAGATGGTGAATATTATCTTCCCAAGATAGTGGAGAAGCAGATTTAAGCCATTAGTCCTATCTCCCTGAGCAGCAGTGGAGTAGGTTGAAGATTGCAGATTCTGTCTCCCTAAGCAGTAGTGGAGCAGATCGAAGATGGTGAATCTTACCTTCCCAAGATAGTGGAGAAGCAGATTTAAACCACCAATCCTATCTCCCTAAGCAGTAGTGGAGTAGGTTGAAGATTGCAGATCTTGTCTCCCTAAGCAATAGTGGAGCAGATCAAAGACGGTGAATCTTATCTTCCCAATGTAGTAGGGAAGCAGATTTAAACCACCAGTTCTATCTCCCTAAGCAATAGCAGAGTAGGTCGAAGGTTGTAAATCCTGTCTCCCTAAGCAGTAGTGGAGCAGATCGAAGACAGTGAATCTTACTTCCCTGGTGGTGCAGTGGAATAGATTGAAGCTACAATGGCGAATCTGGCTTCCTCGACATTGCAATTAAAAGATTGAGGCCACAACAGCAAATCTTATTTCCCTGGCGGTGCAGTGGAGCAGATCGAAGCTACAACGGTGAATCTTGCTTCCCTGACATTGCAATTAAAAAGATTTAGGCCACAATGGCAAATCTTACTTCTCAGGCGGTGTAGTGGAACAGATTGAAGCTACAACAATGAATCTTGCTTCCCCGACATTGTAATTAAAATATTGAGGCTACAACGGTGAATCTCGCTTCCCCGATATTGCAATTAAAAAGATTGAAGCCACAACGATGAATCTTACTTCCCTGGCGGTGTAGTGGAATAGATTGAAGCTACAACGGTGAATCTTGCTTCCCCGACATTGCAATTAAAAAGATTGAGGCCACAACGGCGAATCTTACTTCCCTGGCGGTGCAGTGGAACAGATTGAAGCTACAACGGCGAATCTCGCTTCCCCGACATTGCAATTAAAAGATTGAGGCCACAACGGCGAATCTTACTTCTCAAGCGGTGCAGTGGAATAGATTGAAGCTACAACGGCGAATCTCGCTTCCTCGACATTGCAATTAAAAGATTGAGGGCACGAATAGATTGAAGCTACAATGACGAATCTTTCTTACCCAACATTGCAATTAAATAGATTGAAGTTACAACAGTGAATCTTACTTCCCTGACGAACAGATCGAAAACTATAAGTCTTATCTCCCTGAAATTGCAGCAGAGTAGACTGAAGCTGCTAATCCTATACCTCTGAAGTTGCAGAAGGTCGGATTCAATTTTCCATGACAAGTCTTATCTCCCTGAGTTGCAGTGGAGCAGACTAAAATCATAAACCAAGTCAGATCTCTCTGAAGTACAGTAGAGTGGATCGAAGCAACAAGGCATACTCGAGAAGAGGAGTAAGAGGGGTAGTTTTGGCTTTTTCAGCCACTGCAGACGGTGGCGCCGGCCGACAACCGGACTCCTGGTCGAATTTTTGGGAGGGGGAGAGGATTTGAGAGAGTCTTTTTGAGTTTTTTTTAGGAAGAAAGAAAATGAAATGTTTTGAAAAAAATTTGGTTTAAATAGGGAAGCAAAATGGTGCCGTTTTGCTCAGCCCTTTAAAACGCCAAAACGGCGTCGTTTTGGGGAGGCCGACCCGATCCGACCCGCTTCAGTAAAGGGATCTACATGTTTTTCTTTAAAAGGGATATTTGTGTGCGTGGTCCCTTCGATTCTGCAGGGCGTTGCAATTTGACCCTTCTTCTCTCTTTTTTCTTTTATTTTAATTTAGCCGCATAATTTTATTTTTATTTCATTTTGGTCCATTGCAGCGCTTCGCTTTGGGGGGATTGGGTTTATTTCTTTTTTGGCCTTTTTCTTTTCACGCGCGTTATGATTCAGTCCTTTTCCCTACTTTTCATTTTTTATTTCGACTCTAAAGTTTTGTTTAATTTCGATTTAGTCCTCTGCTTGATATTTTAGCTATTTATTAATAGATGGACCATTTTAATATATTATTACTATTATATTACATCATTTATATTATTATTTTTTACTTATACTTTTAAAACTTCAAATTTTGCCATTCATATATATATATGTATATATTTTTATAATATGTATACATTATTTTTGATATATATAAGTATTTATACATATTCTATAATTTATGTACATACCTATATATATTTAATTTTCATAAATGTATATATATACACGCATGTTTATACCTTCTTTATCATATCTTATAATATATATATACATACTTACTTATATTTCTATACTTCATAACTTTAAATATATATACACATATATTCTTCTTGTTTTTATAATTTTATGTATATACATACATATAGATTTTTTTTATTTTTTTATTTCCGTTATGGTTTCGTTGTTTTGTGCGGTGTTTGTTTTATTTATTTATTTATGCCCATTTTTATTCAAATAATGTATCTGCTTATTCTCTTGCATGATTAATTCGTCTTATATCTTTTATTTATTGACGTTCGCGCTATTTATGCTTGTATCATCGCATTTATTATTGTTTTGTTATACATATTAACACCATAATTTCAAAAGAATTGTTTTTTTCAATAAGGCAATGTTTTGCGTTTGAAAATTCGAGAAAACGTGTCCTAATGTGCTGGGTTTCGATTTTTCTCGTTCGACCAAATAGCAAAATATCCTTTTAAAAATTTCAACATAAGGCAATGTTCGCGTTTGAAAATTCGAGAAAACGTGCCCTAATGTGCTGGGTTTCGATTTTTCTCGTTCGACCAAATAACCAAATATCCTTTTAAAAATTTCAAAATAAGGCAATGTTTTGCGTTTGGAAATTCGAGAAAATGTGCCCTAATGTGCTGGGTTTCGATTTTTCTCGCTCGACCAAATAGCTAAATATCCTTTCAAAGATTTCAAAATAAGGCAATGTTTTGCGTTTGGAAACTCGAGAAAACTTGCTCTAATGCGCTGGGTTTCGATTTCTCGTTGGACCAAATAGCCGAATATCCTCTTAAATCTTAATCCATGCCGTTCGAATTTTTCAAGGATTGTATTTTAAATCTCTTTAAAGTTTTCAATTTTCGACATTAAGACATTAACTAATCAACTAGGTACCACTTTTTGGGCGTTACGAGGGTGCTAATCCTTCCTCGTACGTAACCGACTCCTGAACCTGTTTTTTTGAATTTCGTGGACTAAAATCGTTGTTTTAATAAAAATCAAATCATTTATTAAAAAAAACCACTTTTTGAGGTGATCAAATCACACCTTATTAAAAAGGATTGGTGGCGACTCCCGTTTTTTTCGTTTTCGTTTTAAAATCGAAGTCGACCTGTTTTATCAAAAAAATGGTGTCAACAATGATGTATTCATGTGTTTAAATTTTGTTTTACTAACAATTTAATCTGTTTTTTATTTTAATATTATACATATTTCACGTGTTATTATTAATTAGTTTCAAACCATATATTTTGTTATTTAAAGTATATTGTTTTTTTGATAAATATAGTATGTTATTTTTAAACACACATATTTCTTCTAAATACATTTTCATACGCATATGCATACGTGTATGATAGAGTTTCTAATAAATAATAACAAAATATAATTAGTTTTTATTTAAAATTAGAGTGAACTATCATGTTAGTCACTCTAAATATGAATCATTTATATTTTGGTCACTCAATTTCTTTTATTAATTTGATCACTCAAAATAAAAATTATTGTTTAACGATAAAGTGATGAATTTAGTTAATTTAATTTTTAAGTGATAGAAATGATAAAGTGATGAATTTAATTAATTTAATTTTTAAGTGATAGAAATGGTTGTTATTTTAAATGACTAACCTTGTAGTTTACCCTTAAAATTAACCCTGTAGTAGGTAGGTGGGTATTCCGATAAGGACGTGTATTTTACAGGTGAGTGTGCTTTACAGTTAAAAAGAAAAAAAAAGTAAAATTCCAACCTTTAAACATGCCTTATTCAGCTGTATTGCGTGATTAAACAAAAGATTCTTATTGTCCGGAAAAAAACACAAAAGATTCTTGTTGTCCCGAAAAAAACACAAAAGGTTCTTCGTCTGTTGTTAAGTCAAATTCATTATTAGTTCCATATAAAGTTACAAGTTTTCATGTATATTTCCTCCTTTCTCCCACTTTCTTCTATCTTCTTAATCGTCGCTGTTGCTTCTTCATCTCTCAACTGTCATTTAACTCTGCAAGTGAATGCTTAGGAATAATCATTCTTCAGGTACATATACTTTTCTTTTTGGTCAGTGCTTACCAAAATTTCAGTGGGTCTGAGCTAATTTTAGGTCTGAAGTTAAGTTTTTTTGCCTTGTTTAATGGGTATCGCTGATGGGTTTGCTTTTTTTTCATTGTTAGTTTGGAGTCAAAGAAATGAAATATGCCTGTTGTGTTCTGTTTCAAGCACAATATTGATTGAGGGGGGGGGGGATTAGGGCTTGACAATTTTATGATTTCTTTTGTTAAAGTCATCTCTGGTGTTTTCAATTTTTGATTCACTGGCAGTGTTGGAGAGTGTTTCTTTCATATTTGGAATCAAGAATGAGGGTGTTAGGGGAATTCCCTGATTTAAATATTTTAGAACCAAAAGGTGGTGTTGTAAACGCAGTAAATAACAATCAGATGCAGAATGGAGGTTCGAATGAGGCTAGCCGCAGAGCTGGTGGTCTCTCTGGAAATTTACATGAACCCGACCTTGAGATGCATGGAAACATCCCATTGCCTCAGGAGGAAATACAACCAGGCTCAGTTGGGGATTCAGCTTGTGAGGCCAATCCTACATCGGCTACCAATGTGGTAACGAAGGCCGAATCTCACTTGGCTCAGCAGCCGATAGCTAAATTATCAAAAGATGCCGAGTCCACTAAAGAGGATTTGCCTCATGCGGCTTCTCCGAAAATGGGGTATTTTTCGAGGACCACTAGTGCTCATGAGCAGTGCAGGTACATTATACTTCTTCTGTGTTAACTGCCTATTTATGTGCGTGCTTCTTGTATTTTATGTTTTCAATATTTAATGGCTTCTGGATAGCATGAATCCTCATAAGAAAATGGATCATAGCTGAGTTTTTCTATCTTACCAAGTTTATTGTCCTAAGCATTTCACTTGGCTTGAGTCTTGTTGCCCTGTTTATGCTTTCTAAACTCATTATGTAATAATGGGATGTGTAATGTTTGGCTCCTAACTTCTGTTGCGGCATCACATCAAAAGCATCTAGTGCGATATACTACTGTCTTAGGCTATGTTGGAACAAGGGATTTCCTTTTGTAATTTTAGAATCTGATTCAAGAGTGGTGATGTTAAAGCTTCTAATGACTTCTCATTTCAATTCTTGTACTGGTATAATAAAAGCATGTTGGAATCATATTAAAAAGAGTTCGGATTTGTTAAATTCATCACACTCATTGCGAAGCAAACTTTTCTGCAGATTGGATGGTTTTTTATGCAAGTCAATGATCACTAAGTATACGGAAAGAGTTTGGATTTGTCAAATTCAACATATGAAATTATGTTTCCCCTTGATGGAGTGAATACACTTTTGTTCAATGATTTTATAGGCATTTGTTTTCCTAGATTAGTTAGTTGATAAATGAATCTACATTGTACCCAAAAAGAAGCATGTAGAGCATAAAGGTCTAGGATTAAAGGGTTGAGAAAATCTTAGTTGAGGTCATTTTATATATAGTGGCAAAGTCAACAATCTTAAATAAACCATCCGTTAGCATGTTGACCTTTTTGGCCTACAATTTGTTTTTCAAAGATTAAATATTGTTGAAAATCTATAGTTATCACATACTATTACTCATTATTATCTATATTATTCTTCAGAGTTTGTCAACAGGAGAAGGAAGAAGGTCTTATAGATCTTGGGTGCCAATGCAAAGGTGGTCTTGCAAAAGCACATCAGTCTTGCATTGTGACTTGGTTTCATACGAAAGGGTCCAACAAATGCGAGATATGCCAGTAAATTATTCAAAATTTGATTCCCTACATTAAATTACCTTATTTTTAACAGACATCGTGATTCTCTTATTGTTGTCATGCAGAGTAGTAGCTGTAAATGTGACAGCTCCGCAGCCTGAGCGCAGTGTAGGTATTCTATGCTTAAGTGAAAGGGTTAGCAATGAGTTTTATATATGTCCAAATTTAAAGCTGAACACTAAAACAAAGTTGACAATTGAGTGTGTGTTGTTATTTGCCTACTATTATGCTTGCCGTATACAAATTTTAGAAAGATAGAGAGGAAAGGCACGTTATACCCCCTGATTAGGTGTTCTAGCACTTTAAAAGCATTCGTAATTGATGATATTGATTTTGGTGTGAAGCAAACATGGAAACTGGTGTTGCAGCTTTCTAGTATGTTTTTTTTTCTTTTTCGTTTATCTTTAGCATCTCATCCTCTTGTCCATATTGATTCTCAAATGTTCTTCATGGTGCAGAGGAATTACTGGGTTTGGAGGATTAATCCACGCCTTGTAGCCCTTAACCGTGAAAGGGTAAGAGCATAACTGCAGCCAGCCTACTGGGGTATTATTTTCATGAAAATACTAACTTTTTGTGTTAATTTTGCGTCAAATCACTCTTTATGACAGGGTTGTTTTAGTCCGCTGTGGCTGGCACTCTCAATCCTTATTGGTGGTCTACTATTGGATATGTTAATATCCCTTACGCTCGGCGTCTCCGCACTGCCAGTCAACCTGGTAATTGGTATGTATACCTGTTTATAGTGATTACATTCTCAAAACAGTAGCTTTTATGCTTCACGATGTTGCAACTCAAGGAGATATGTACAGTTGTTATCGTTGTCATAGGACTCGGAACCGCCCTTCGACTTGCAGTGGAATTCTACCACGAGTGGAGTACCAGGAGAGCGTTGCAAAGGGTAGAAACAAATGCAACAATTGGGTACCATACCACTCTGTAGGTAAATCTGTATATAGTAAAAGTATGATCTACAAGCCAATGACTGAAATCTTACTGTTTGGTATATCATGTTCAGTGTACTATTCTGGGAGGGCAACCCAATGTTTGTTACTGCTCAAATTTGCACACCATGATACAGTATAATGCATTCTCCTTGAATGGTTTGAGAATGTATAGTCAGTCAACTTGGTTGTGGAATTTTTATAATAGAGTAATATAAAAAAATTAATTAAGGACCTTTCCCTTCAAGTCTTATTATCTCTCCAAAGCAATATGAAGGCTCAATTCAGCTCTTTGGATATATAAATAATCATTTCTAATATATATATTGGGTTAATTACACCATATATCTTCAAATTATAGGCCATGTTTTTCTCAAAATTTTATGACGTTCTAAATAGTTCTACATAATCAGATTTTTTTGTCAAGAGGGCATTAACTCAAATAAGCATATTTAAAAATGTGAATTGAATTTTAATGCTTATCGACGGGTTAGATTTGAGATAACAAAATGATATGATATGATATGATATGATATGATATTGATGCTTTAAAAATTTAGACTGTATTTGATTTGCAGACAATGACTTACGGAAAATATTTTCTATATTCATGAAAAATAGATTCCTCAATCGAATTTGTTTAGCAGTTAATGGAAAACAAGTCTTTTTTTTTGGCTTATATTTCAAAAAAGCCCATAAAAAATGTAAAAAAAAAAACTCAATTAAGTTTATGTATTAAATTCACACTCAATTAATCCTTTGGTGTTAACTAAGATAATCAATTAAGCCCATTCGTTAACAGTTTTTGTTATTGACCGTTAAAATAAATTGATTGACCAATCAAATAGTGACATGTGATAGTTTTTGGTTTAATCTAATATTTTCTCATAAAAATGATTGAAAAATAAAAAATAAAAAAACCTAGTTTAATCGTTTGGTTCCCAAGTCAAATGGTCTAATGACTTTCTTCGGATCAGTACCCTTGTCGATTTTGATCTAATCGGTCCAATTGATTGATCCAGTTCAATTCAGTTTTTTATGATTTTATATAAATTTTAATACTTTTTATTGTTTTATTATTTTTATAGAATTTTAATACATTTTTATAAAATTTTAAATATGTTTTATTAATTTTATAATTTTCTATAATTTATTAGATTTATTATATTTTTGATAGTATTTATTAATTTTTTATAATTTTTAAAAGTTTAAATCAATTTTCATATATTTTTTAATATTTAAATTTTTAAAATTTTTTTATATTTTTATAAATTTTTTTCTGATTTTTATAAGTTTTTAATATTTTAATGGAAAAATATTAGATTAACTCAGAAGTTGCCGCATGTCACCATCTGATTGGTTCATCAATTTATTTTAACGGTCAACGTGAGTAATGACAGGAATCGTTAACGGAGGGGCTTAATTGATTATTTTAGTTAATAGAAAGGACTTAATTGAGTGCGAATTTATTGCATAAACTTAATTGAATTTTTTTGCATATTTTAATGATTATTTTTGACATATAAGCTTTTTTTTATGAAATTGTCTTTTTTAAAAAAAACAAAAGACCATTTTTTTAAAGAAAAAAACTCCCTTATAAGTAATATAATATTTACATAAAATTAATTTGAATTGAGTAAAATATTATTATGTTAATAATAATTTTCATTTTAAAAATATTAAAATATTGATATCTAATATTATAATATTATTTTGATAATAGACTTCAACATTAATAATTATTTTAATTTTTAAATAGTATTCTTAATATTTTATTGAAAAATATTTTTTATTAATTTATTATTATTAAATATATAAATGATAATTTTTAAATATTTAGTAATAATATTTTAATAGTGTAAATGAATATTTGTTTTCATTTATCCTTTTGGCTCCGGTGTTTTCACCGTCCAACATCATACCTATAACTTCAAATTAAGTTAATATTAAATTTATATGAGATAATATAGTCATTACTAGTTTGTCAAACGGCAATATTTCCATAATATTTTATAATTTTTATTATGCATTTTTATTTAAAATAACTTTGAAAAATGATTTTTAAAAAAATCAAATGATTACGTGGAATCATCCAAATATAATAAAATATCAAAATTTTTCTGTAAGCAATTTTCAGTCAAAGTTTAAGATTTCTTTACATAGTCCTTATATTTTTATTTTTAATAATTAAGTCTTTCTACTTTTTAAATTTCAAATTTTAGATCTAATTATTAAGTTGTTAATTTTTTTCTTAACTTTATTGATGCAATATTTTGAAATTTTAAAAGAAAATCTCACTTCACGGCCATGTTAACAATTGAACATGTATTTTTAAATCTGAAAAGCAGAGGGACTAAATTCATTAAAATAAAAGTAAGAGGAATAAAGTTCATATGTACAAAGAATACAAGGACTTGAAGCACATTTTAACCTTAATTAATATATTTTGAAGTTTAGTAGTAATTTTAGAATCTAAATCTGGTTGCAATTAGTCCATATATATATAGAACACTAGAAAAGCACGTGAATGAACCAAATAAAAAAGTTTCTGGTCAAATATCACAATATTATAGACAGCCGGGCGCACGAGGCAAAATAATTTTTTTCTTTTTTCTCTTTTAATAAAAACCAATAGAAAAAGCTTTAATAAAAACCAATATCACATTTACTTGGCTTTGCGGCTTTACCCTACGACGAAAGCGACCCGACGGAGCTCTCAACTGAAAATCAACTAATTTACCTACCTAAGTAATCTAGTTGGATAGTCACTGAAGAAGAAGAAGACAATTTTACTCAGAATCGAGATTTATTTTTTTGAAAACTAGCAAAGGATGGCAGTTTTAACGATGGAAACGTTGCCTTTAGGGTTTAGGTTCAGGCCGACTGATGAGGAGCTCATCAATCATTACCTTAGATTGAAGATCAACGGTCGTCATTCCGAGGTTGGTGTCATTCCTGAAATCGATGTCTGCAAATGGGAGCCATGGGATTTGCCTGGTATTTCTTTTTTTCTCTTTTTCTTTTGCGTAAGAAAGAAATTATTGGTTTAAGTATTGTTTTGATTCTTTGATACCTTAGCCTTAGCCAAAGCGTCAGCTGAAAATTTTGCTTTATTCGCTCAATATATGAAATTAATATACATTTTATTTCATAAATTCGATTCCTCCAACTTGCAATTTGAGGTAAACTTACGGGTTTTTTTTTTTTGAAATTCCTCTCTGCGAAAAAAAGTTTTTATGTTCCAAAATTAGTTAAATTCTGAATTTTTATTGCTGGGATGGTTGAATTTAAATACAGGACTGTCGGTGATAAAATCGGACGATCCAGAGTGGTTCTTCTTTTGCCCGCTTGATAGGAAGTACCCGAACAGCCATCGTTCCAACAGAGCTACGGATAAAGGATATTGGAAAGCAACGGGTAAGGATCGAACCATTAAGTCTAAAAAATCACTGATTGGCATGAAGAAGACTTTGGTTTTTTACAAGGGCCGTGCTCCCAAGGGCCAGCGTACTTACTGGATCATGCATGAGTACCGTCCCACTATAGAGGACCTTGATGGCACCGCCCCTGGCCAGGTTTTCCTTCTTAATTTTTAGGCTTGCTATTCTTAGTTAAGGGTTTGATTCAAATAAAAACAAGAATGACTATATGACTTGGACCCTTTTTCTTGGTGCAGAGTGCTTTTGTTCTATGTCGATTGTTTCATAAACCGGAAGAGAAGAATGATATTGTGAAGTACGATGAGGTTGAACAAACCGTATGTTCGGCTGCCATGACAAAATCTGCTCCTGATGATGATACATCATCGGATCTTCTCCAAGATACCATATCATCTGAGACACAAGCTCAGAATCCCGATACTTCCATGCGAAATGGTCAAATAACGGGTGACAGCTGCTGCAATAGTCATATGACTTCTGATGCAGAAGATCACGCAGCTGAAGAAACCTTGGTAGAAGTCAACAAGTTATCTATATTCTAGCATTGTTGCATGCATCATTGTTTTATATTGACTATACCATGACTCTTGACAAGAACTGTTTTCTTGCTTATTAACACAGAAATATCCGCTCTTGGGAAGCAATTCAGACTTGTATGAACCAAATTGTGATGAAATTGATTATAAAGTCTTCTCACCAATGAACTCACATTTTTTTGAAGATCTGCCGCCCTATATGGATTCCCCTTATGCAAGCGACTTTGGCCATGATCAAAATGGATCCCATTTCCAGGATGGGACTAGCAAACAAGATATATCTTTCCCATTGTTGGATGAGGCCTTGAATAACCGTGCTAACTTCTCTGAAGAGTCTAACAGTTGGAAAAACTTGGTTGCTGGAACCGAAATGCCCTTGTCTGGTAATGCATTCATTTCGAAGGCAATGCCACCAGAAACCTCCTATGTCAAAGAAAATGGCATATACAATGAAATGTTGCCAGTTCAGGTAAAGAGATAACTTCTAGCATTTATTTCCTTTGTATGTAGCCATTAGTTGTTTCCTGTTTGGTTTTCTAAAGCTTGAGTTTGAGTTTCTGCCTCATTTTTTGCATTTGTTTTTCACTTTGAAGGCAATGAGATTTAGTTTACAGTTGGATTCTAACTTAATTTTTTATGTTTTGAAATTCTTTACCAGAATGAGTCGGACGTTGGAGGTCCTGGGTGGCCTGGTGGGTTTGTTGATGACAAGAACTCCGTGCAAATGCTAACTTCCTTAGAGTCCAGCCTTACCCAAACTGCGCCATATGATCCAGTATTCATAGGTGGACATATTGGTGGTCCTGAAAACTATTGCGTTGGCCAAGCAACTTCATCTACTAATTCTGCAATTGGTGATTTTAATAATTTGCAACAATTAACCAGTCTGAGGAATCATGTGAATAACGGTGGTGTAACTGGAATGAGGACTACAGCCTACCAGCCTCTGCAACAACCGTTAGAAGACTATGAAACTCTTGGAACTGGATTCAACTTTAGGACCCGTGGGCCTCAGGAAAAACCAAGTTTAGACAACATTTTAAATCAGGGCAATGCTCCAAGAAGACTACGCTTGCTAATGAAAATTTCTAACGTACCAATGAAAGTGTCTGCAGGCTGTTTTGATGATGGCAAATTGACAAGTGCTGGTCTCGGTGAAGAAGAAGAAGTTCAATCTACTCTAACTGAGGTAGGGTAACCAGGAATAGCTCATTTTTATATATCAGTTTACTGAACTACATTTCACATGGCAAGTTTCAATACTTTGGATGCAGGTCACAGAAGCAGAAGCTACCGGACAGACTGCTAGCTCTGATGAGTCCAAGAAAGAGAATCAGTTGTTCAAGTTCACTAGCAGCGAGGATATTGGTAAAGAACCTTGTACAAAACTGAGGCAGAGGGTTAAGGAAGATAGCAAGCCATGCAGCAGCCAAATGTGTTCCAAGGCAGAGCCCATGCATAAACGCTCAAGCTCCCTATCAGTTCTTCTGTTGGTCTTTTTCATCATTACCATCTTATTCATTCTGGTCACGGGAATATGGAGATGACACATATATCTTGACTTGATGTTGAACATGATGTAGGGAGGTTGATTTACTGTTCTGTATCTTGGTAGGCAATGCGATTAGGATTTGATGATAGCATAGCATGCACATTCATCTCTGGTAAAAATGGGTTGGATCTGAGAGAGAAAATCGTAAGTATACTATTGGAGACGCTACTAACCACTCTGACAACATTTTTTGGAGTTGGGAACTGAAAATTAAAAATAAGTGAAAGCATCAAACAAAATATATTTTAAGGATTGTATTTAACATATTTTCTCTTTTTGCCATAGTATTTAAATTATAATTTATACAATGACATCTTACTTAAAAACTTTAAAACCTTACTAAAATATTTCGAAACAAAAGATAAACAAATGTACACATCATATCAATCAACAATATTATGAATATATAAAGCTAATAAAAATTAAAATAAAATTTTAATTTTGTGATAAATTTAAGATTGTGCGAATAAAATTGACATGGATTCAACTTCTTTTATATGCATATTTTTTATTATTTTATAATAAAAAATTAAAATATACTTTAATAATATAATTTATTTTTATTATAAAATGACATTTTCGTAAATTTTTAGTTGAAAATTGACTCGTAATTCTAAATAATAATATAAATAATTTATTTCAGATATTATGATGTAAGGAAAGTCCATTAAAAAAGATAAGGAAGGAAGAGAGGAAGATAAGGATGAGAGCAGCAGCGTCTAGATATGTGTAAGAAGAGTTAATTTGGATTCTTCTCCACGTGGAAAGCCCTCAACCCAGGGGCACCCGCCCTCTGCAGCACACTGGAAACTAGAAACTGCAAAACCCCTCAATTCAATTGACTTTGTAGACCCAGTTTCCCTAAACCCTAAACCCATCAAATCACCCGTTTCTTTATTAAAATAAAATATTTTTCGACGACCCCACCAAAATTTCTACATATAGATATATATAATCATTTCGGGGGTGGATTGACTTCATTACTAATTGATTTGGATTTCGGTAGACTGTTGGAGAAAATGATTCTGGTGGCAAATGTGGCGGAGCTAATGGAGGAGTACATGGTGCTTTTGGCCAGAGTGCTGGAGCATTTGTTCCATGAAGCTCCTTTCCCAAGGCGTGTTCGTTTCCTTATCCTTCGTAATCTCCCTTTTGTTTCCTCCACTCCCCGTCTCTTCCCAGCCCCTGCTTAGCTCTTTTGGTACCATTTATGTAATATTGATAGGGAATTTTCAATTATTTTGTACATTCATTTTCCTTTTATTTGTATTATAAAGAATTTCAGTTGCCATTGTATTTTGCTGGATCTTTGTGAGCAATAACATAGTATTAGATTTTGGATATGATGAAAGAAGGGAAGTAACTATTTCAATTCATATTAGACGAGAGGGAAGGAAGATAAAGAAGGTGGGAATGGGTCAGGGTTATGTCACATGTGATGTGAGTTGGCTAGAAGTGTGTAGAACATCCTCGTATTTCACTCTTCATTTTTTATTTTATTTTATTCCAAGTTGTATAAGCCCATTGGAGGAGAATTCCTAAGCCCCTTGGAAGATCATTTAATAGCTATGAATAAAGTAGTATAACTCAAGTGATTCTATAAAATTATGCCAAACGGATACAAATCAAACCATTAGATGTCTATTCATTATTCATTATTCATTATTTCGAATTTCTTGAGTCTAAGTTATTTGGACTACATGCCGTTTTTTTTTAAACTTTTAAAAATAGATCGAATTTTAAATATGTATGGGAATTGGTCGATTTAGGTAAAACGATTTTAGTTGGGAAAATTTAGAAAAACACTTTCAGTTGGAAGTTTTTTTTTGCGTATCACCAGTAAAATACTTATAGCTATAAGCATTAATGAAAAACATGTCCAGTTTGACGTGTTCCCCCCTCCCCCAACGGCTATTCTAAATAGTCGTTGCCCCCTTCACGATAAAGAAAAACTATGACCCCCTACTAATTTCTCACAATATTCTCTAAAAAATCCCTCAAATTTCTCAAGCCACTCTCAAATTTCTCTCAAATTCTTTCTTAAATTTATTACTATTATTAATATTTTAAAAAATATTTTTATTAAAAATTAATTTCTTTTCTATATAATTAGCAATAGTCGGGTCTCTAATCCGTCTTGATGACAAACACATTTCCGTCAATCAATTATAAATGGTAATAATAATTTTTAATAAATCTTAATTTTGTTTAATTTTCTTAATTTCATTGTTATATTTAACTTGCTATTTTGTGTATTTTTTTACGTAATAGGCGGAAGATCGAATTTTACAATGACATATTCGTAATCTACGTGGTCCTCTATCACCGTTGATCGAACCATACTTGAGGGAAGTCAGTTTTTGGCATGTGGCCTTTGTAGGTCGGGGGTGTAAGTTGGACCCGAAACTCGTAAGCGCGTTGGTGGAGAGGTGGAAACTCGAGACACACACATTCCATCTCCCATACGGCGAGTGTACTATCCGATGCACACATTCCATCTTCCATACGACGAGTGTACTATCACTCTGGAGGACGTGCATTTCCAGTTAGGGTTACCGGTGGATGGGTCGGTAGTTACTGGGTTTGTTCAGTTTGCTGATTGGGGAGTCGTATGTGGTGAACTTTTGGGTTCGGCTCCGGAGACGATTTATAGAGGTTGGATCGAAATGGCTTGGATACGAAAAAATTCTGCGAGGCTGGATAAAGATTCGACTAAATTCGAAAGAGAACAACACGTTCGGGCGTACATCCTTCAGATTTTCGGGGGTATACTGTTGCCGGATAAGTTACGAAATCTTGTCCATCTAAGGTGGCTGTTGAAACTCGTCAATTTTAGATGAGCGGACGAACTCAGTTGGAGGTCCGCTGTGTTGGCGACATTGTACCAAAAGATATGTCGGGCGAGACAACTAGGAAAAATCAAAATTGGTGGTTTCCTTTTACTACTACAATCATGGGCGCGGTACCGGTTTCAATTTTTACGTCATCGAGCGAACTACCCGTATACATTCCCACTCGTAACAAGATAAAATTCAGTAGATATTACCATGATAAAATTGATTTAAATTTAAATTATCATGTTAAGAAGTTATTTAAATAAGTGGAACCATGCGCCGAGTCACATGGGATTACCTGCTGGGCTTTAAGATATACGACTTCTATTAAACCAACGATCGAAAGTGAATGTATGTATTTATCTAAATTTGAACTATATAATCTTAATGTAGTCGATTTCTTATTTAATAGTATATATATAATTAATGTTTTTATCACGTTAATATAGTTTGAATGGACACCATACGAGAATTTGGCAATTCAAGAAGTCATCCCCAAGGAATTCTTTATGAATCCCAACGCTTGGCACATGAAGGTCCCATTGGTAGTGTACGCTACCGTTGAGATGCACAAGACCGATAGAGTGTTGTGGCAGTTTAGATTCTGACAATCGATTCCCGTGGCACCTCAAGACCTTGATGATTTGCATTCTATCGACTTGTGGCAGTCAGATGAGAATTGACCGGTATTCCACTCTCAGCATATCAACATGTGGAATAGACCTGTTGATGCGAGTCTCAAGGCCCAATTTCAGACCCATGAATGTGATGGACTCGCACCACCTCAAGGCCCAACAACAATGTCAAAGGTCAAGCAAATCAAACCAAGATTCAACCAAATACAAGATTCAAGGACGAATCTTTTTGAGGAAAGGAGGAATGATATATGCACGAATGTGGTGAAATTTATTAAATTCCATTCACCGAAGCTGTCAATTTTCAAGCTTGGGAAATTAGTAGACTTGTGTTGACTTTTAGGATAGGATTCTGACATTTATGGGTTGAGATGTCTTCACAAAGTTCGAAGATCTATCTCTTAGTTTCGAAACGCACTTTGATTCACTCGATTTTAAGTTCGAGAGCTCAAGTTATGACCATTTTAGTGAAGACTGCGTGAACAAAATTTCTGGACGGGATTATGACGGAAATTACGAGTTTCGGGCCTTTAATTCGAATTTAAATCATATTGGGTTTAGGTTTTAGGCTTAATTTTTATTATATATGAGCCTAATATTTTATTTATCAGCTCTTATTATTTTATTATTTTATTATTCCAAAAATTTAATAATTATTAAGTAGTTTAAGTTATTTAAGAGTTTTACGTCAATAAGAAAGTTTAGCTTAAAATTATTTCTTGTTTAGATTAATTAGAATTCTAGTATACTTAAGAGTTCTATTTAGATTTATTTAGCTAGCCTATATATCGGCTTTTGCATTGTACACAAATCACACAATTTATTATTATTCAACTTCTCTTTTGAGTTAATAAATTCTCTTTGAGTTTTCTTTTTCAAGAATTTCTCTTGAGTTTCTTTTAGAAGTTTTATCAATCTTTTCAAATTGTGGGGATCATCTTCAAACTTTTTTCTTGCCAAGTTTTCTTTATTGGAGGGGAAATTAGAGCCGCTTGAAGGGAGTTGTGGATTCTTCGTGTTTTCAAGGTTTCTTAATATTTCTACACACCATGTTCTATCTTTCCATCTTTCTTCTTTATTTTCTTCTTTATTAATTCTAATATTAGATTTCATTATACTATTTTATTCATTTTGGTTATTTATTTTTAATTTTTTTCTTTATTTTTATCTGACTTGGATTTGTTTGTGTTTCAGGTTGTGTTAGAATTCAAGTTTCTTTTTTGAACGTCTAGAGCCTTAAGTTAAATTCGCGACTTTGACAAACTTTACGATTTGCTTCCGCATTCATCCCCCTTCTTCCTTATCACCTGCTCATGGGTCGGGCCACCTAGCCCAGCCCGAAGGTCAGCTCGAAAAGTGGGAGGGTTTGGGCAAAAATATAGGTCTAAAAAATGGGCTTGGGTAAAAAATAAGGCCCGTTTAAAAAACGGGCTAGGCCTCGGGTAAGGCATTTTTTGCCCAGGCCAGACCTGACCCAAATTCACAAAAGGACAACAAAATTTGTTTTTTTTTGTTGTTTTAATGCTAGTTTCTTGTTGTTTTCTACCTATTTTGCTACCATTTCACTATTATGTTACTACTATTTTGTTGTTATTGTTTGGATATTGTATAACATTTGTTTTATTATTAATTTTGTTATTATTTTAGAGACATTTGCTTGTTAAGTTGCATCTTTCTTAATGTTATTTAAGTATACATATTTTTTAAAATTTATTTCCAATTTGTTAGGAAATATTTATTTTAATGTTTTTAGTATTTTTTATGTATTATATATATTTAAAAATTATATAAAAAATTAATACGGGCAGGCCAGGCTGGGGTTTTAGCATTTTTATCTAGGTCGGGCTTGGACAAAATTTTAGACCCATTTTTTCGGCCAGGCTGGGCTTGACGGGCCTAATAAACAGACTATTTTTTTTTAGGCTCGGCTTGGCCCAAACCATGAGCACCTTTAATGTGGAATAATTGAAATGATTTATTACCTACTCGCGAACCTATTATCGTTCCGAAGTTAGCATGCGATCCAAAGTACATGCCATTGTTTAAGATCCATGGTAAGCCATATTTGTACGGGGAAGAGGTGAGGCGTCAGCATCCCTATACGAGTATGCCATGATGGCCCCTTTTAAATCCAAGGGCTGGCGAGGTGTGTAATAGCTTATTTTTAGTAAAATCGGAACAGTGGTTTCAAGACCACAAATCTAATGTGAAAATATTTATTTTATTATTATTTTAATGTCTATGGAATGTTAGCAGGGTCATATAAAAATTTCGTTAAAAAACTTTTTCGTTTGCATTCTTAATTAAGTAAAAAGAATTAAATCGTAAAAGGTGCAAAAGTAGAATTCTAGTAGCTAAAGGTATCAAATAGCTATGAAAATTTGAAATAAGAGGACTTAGATGGTAAATATACCATTTCTATAGTTAGTGGATATTTATGGATTGGTTTTGTTGAAATTATGAATGTTTTTAAAGGTTAAAAGTGTAAAAAGGTAATTAATGATAAAATTAAATAAAGAAAAGATATCATCTTCTCCAAAGTGTTTCTTCTTCAAATGAATTTGCAAAGGGAGAGTAGTTAGGGTTCGACCATTGTATTTTGCTTGCATGGTATGTGTTTTGGTCCCATTTTTAATGATTTTTATATTTTTGGGATTGTTGTAGCTTAATCTAGCTAGCTTAGGGACTAATTTGCAAAACCGTTAAAGGTCTAGGGTTTTTCCATGAATGTTCTTGCTTGATTTATGATTTTTTTTGGAAGAAAATGAGTCATTGTTATTAAATAAACAACTTTTGTAAAGTGATTTTTTATGAATTATCATTTAGGGACTTATTTGTAAAAATAGTAAAAGTACATGGTGAAATTGTGAAATAATGATTTGCATGAGTTAATATTTGTTCATAGTAAATTCGGCTAGCATGGGTTAAGGATGAAATTTCATAAATTCTCATTTATGAGCTTAA
Source organism: Gossypium hirsutum (assembly GCF_007990345.1). Lineage (NCBI taxonomy): Eukaryota > Viridiplantae > Streptophyta > Magnoliopsida > Malvales > Malvaceae > Gossypium > Gossypium hirsutum. The sequence goes on along the minus strand of NC_053439.1, from coordinate 36,113,866 downwards.
GGACTAAATTGTAATGAAGTTAAAATGTTATGGGAAAAAAATATAAATTTACAAAAGTATGAATTTTGGATTAAATTGAATAGTGTATGTATTAAATAGATTGAATTTTCTTATTTAGATCAATATAAATCTCAGTCAGACCTAAATCAAGGGAAGGCAAAAGTTACGGTTAGCTCGATCGTATTTCTTTGTCTTAGTTGTCGAGGTAAGTTCATAGTATTTTTATACGTAATTGACTTTCTACTTGTTGTTACAATATAATTATGTAATTATTCACTTACACTTAATTATACCCTGAATTGCACTTATGTGCCCCTATTTGTACTTCAGTACCCCTAAATTGCACTTATGTGCCCCTATTTGTACTTCAGTACCTCTGAATTGCTCATACGTGCCATTGTTTACACTCCGATAACTTCAAATCGAGTAAAATAAGAGTTACATTCTTTTGTTGTTAAGTTAAAAGACTTACTATGTTCTTACTAAGCTCTATAAGCTTATACGTTTTTGTGTATTGTTTTGTAGATCGTTACTGTTGACTTTTGGACGGATCGAATCTTTGGATCACACTATCCACCGATGTTGGTAGTTCTTATACTCCTTAGGGTTGTGGCATGTATATGTGGCTATATAGGTTGTTATGGTATCTTTTGGACAAAATACTAAACTAAGTTGTTATGCACTTTACTAAGGTTGTAAATCTGTATCCTTTTGGTTCAATTAGAATGGTATGAAAGTATACACTTATGGTTTGTTTTGGCTTGTTGATGAATTAAGTTGCTATGATAGAAATGGTTTTAATTGTTGCATATTTTAAGATGATATGGAGCTAGATGTGTATGGTGGAAGTAAGGAGTTGGAAGCAAAGTTAATTATACATATGTTTTGGTAAGTTTAATGAATTGTGATTGAGGTGCCTATTGGTATATTGGCTGTATGGATATTTGGTATAGGGAATTGGTCTTATTATGCATGATTTAGGTATGTTTTAAAGTCTTAATTATATGTTCAAGTTGCTTGTAGGTTCAGGTTTGAAAGGGTGAAAGAAATGGCTTGATTTTGGCCATTTTCTTGTCCATACGACCTAAGACACAGGAATGTGTCTCAGTCGTGTGTGACATACGACCATGCGACACGACCATGCGACACGACCATGTGTCCCTTGTAGGTTTTAATGGTTGTTTTCAAAAGTTACACGGCCTAACACACGATCTGGCACAGAGGCGCCTGAGGCCATTTCGAAGGTTACACGGCCTGGCACACGGACGTGTGGCTTGGCCGTGTGACCCAAGTTAAAGAGTTATACAGGCATGGACACGGGGTGGGACACGGCCATGTGACCCATGCAATGTGAATTTTTCTAACTTTTTTCTTAAGGTTTCATATGTTTTTGATTTAGTCCTGAATCATTTCTAAAATGTTTCTAAGGCCTCGAGGACTCGATTAAGGGATGAAATGCATGTATTAAAATGGATTATGCTATGGCTATATAATTTTTTGGAAATGTATGTTTTTAAGATGCGTTTATACAATAACACTCTGTAACCCTATTCTGGTGATGGATACGGGTTAGGGGTGTTACAAGGCAGGTCCACTATCAACATCCATGCAAGAACTGGCACCGACGATCGTAGCACCGGTGCTTACACCACCTACTATTCAGTATGTATCGTCTTATTCTGGTACGTATTCTAACCCTATCATCTTCACACAAGCACCATATGTTGCACCACATTTTTCTACTTCTAGTCCTATGTCAAGTTGGACTCTTGGACATCTATCCCCGATGTATTACGTGCTCATGCCATCTACATTTCCAACGACAATGATACCGACGATAACGTATAGGCCGTTTATGTTTCAGGCACCGACGGAGAGTCCATTCATTATCCCATTGATGTATGAGACTCAACATAGTTATGCTCATTCGCCGTTTGTGATGCAAACACCTCCAAGATCATTGTTCTACAAAGTTGGTTAATCTTCCCAACCACCTATTCCTAGATTGGAGGATACACGATGACAACCGAGAATGCAAGGATCACAATCGACTGAAGGTGAAGAAGAGAAGCTACCAAGACCACAACTCCAACGACCACAACCCTGCCTGGAGGCTGAACCAATAAGGAATCCAACGCGTAAACGTTGACTACCCTGATGTGGCACAAATTTTGACCGGCATCTGCACTGATTATTTTTATCCTTATATCGAACATTTATATTATATCAATGGTTTTTATTATTATATATTTAGAGGAATATTGTTATCATTTAATAAAATTAAAGTTGATATTTGTTATCATTTTACAAAATTAAAGTTGTAATTTGTTATCATTTCACAAAATGAAAAGCTGATATTTGTTATCATTTCACAGAACCACACGTTTACATATTATAATGGAATTGATATTTGTTTTCTAGTTTGCATCGTTCTTTCAATGTGGACATGAAAATATTGTATGGATTGGGTTCCTACACCACCCAAATAACCTCGGTTGGTTTGACCTGTCTCGAATATCCACGTGGTCACGTATTCGAGTCGACGTTGGTCAACCTTTTTGTTTGCGACACAATGACCTATTAGGTAACAACTTAAATGGAACGCTCGATACAGGCGACCAGATACGTTTATTTAAGACTGGTGGGAATACGTGTTTCCATAAGTTGTACAAGTTTTCTAATTTGTACACTTCGTCCAGAAAGCTCATGGGGTCGAAGTGTAGATTGCTACACGCTATAATTGCATGAGCGCATGGAAAATGAAGTACGTAAAATCTTCCACATTTGCAAGTCCTATTTCTCAGGTGTACACGGTACACTCCCTTGGCAATACCTTGGTCTAGTCTGTCGAACTCCATTATCCAAAACCATAAGTCTTCACGTAAGTGACACACTGAGTGCATGCAATTCACTCGTGTCGTAGCATTCTTAACTTGTTTCACTACATCCGAGAACCATACGTGGCCTCCCTACAATTTCCCAACATAACTCGCCACTCGCGTTGGGAACAATTTTGCCAAAAGGAAGTATATCTCTTTCACAATCGAGGTTATCGGTAATGGCACGTTCCCTTTAAAACGATATTGATACATTCCGCTAGGTTTGAGGCCATGTAACCATATCGTAGACCTCCTTCGTAGCATTGTGTCCACTGATTGAAGGATATGTTAGAGAGGTATCGTGCCTCCGCCTAGTTAGTTGACCGTAATATTTCCAACATCTCATGGACACGACCCTTCACGAGCTCATACCTTATCGATAGAAGTGGATAGTGGCAATCGCATACCAAAGAATATAAAAAACAAACAGAATATTACAAACCAAATAATATTGGTGGCGATTACATATCCATGTTGGTCACTTGTGCTCGCTCAGTGGTGAGGGATATTTTTTGTAGTAGTTGGACGCAATGTGCCTTAGATAATACTGACGGTGTGTATGGTCCTAGAGGTTTCTTTGTCATTCAATTGTGGATAGTATTCTAGTTCCCCAATTTGAGATGATGCATGTATCAGGTTGGGGGCAAACATGCCGTCTCAACCTAGACAAAAAGAAATCCTAGTCATCTGTTGACTCTCCCGATGTTATTGCAAACGTAATTGGAAGGATTCTCTGATTACCATCTTATGCCACAGCTAACAATAACCAATGGGTATATCTACCATACATAAAGGTACCGTCTATTTGTACAATTGACTTCCAGTATTGGAATGCTTGAGGGCATTACTTGAAGGTCCAAAATAGACGTTGGAACACTCGGCATCCACGGAGCAAGTGATCGTTGTGGTACATGGGTCATGTTTTTAGATTAGTTACAAAACCTGAGATGTACCTCTCCAACACCCAACACCACTTCCATACCTTATTGTATGACGTGTCTCACCCATTGTGGATATTTTTTAATGTCTCTTGCTTTGCTATCCACACCTTATGGTACAAAGGCATGTAATTGAATTGGCTATGAATATTTACAATTAAAACTGACACAATAATCCTTAGATTCGCTTTCACTATCGGTAGTATTATGTCTGTGATCATCTCTGAATCGAACTTTGGATAATCTTGTGAAATACCTGCAACACCACAGGTGTGTTAAATTAAGTAATTCAACTATGTCATAATATATACCGATATTGATACTGTACTAGTGACAACACATGTATACAGAGCGGTTAGCTTTTTTATCGTCCACAACCTCGTCTTCTTCTTAACATAAGCTATGATTTTCCATGCGCATCTACTGTCTCGCATTACACACTTGGCCTCGACTTCTCAGATTGAGATTTAACCACGTGAAAGTTAACCCTGTTCTTGAGGGTATATCGTTTCACTGCAACGAGATAACCATATTTAGTGGAAAACTCCTTGCCTACTCCCAAATCACCCAAATCCAACGAAAAACTTGCGTGGCCCGGTCTCCTGTGTGGTAGTTCTGCAAACTCAAATCCATCCTTTACCGATAGATCGACATTATGCATGTGGGCTGGAGGCAAGTACGCCATGAATCATGGATATTCTTCTTCTTCATCTTCACCCTTTCCACCGTCTTTTGGTTCAGTTAGAAAAGGCTCTGGTTCAGAATATAATACAATTTTTGAACCATTGGCCCAGGATCTCATACTATATTCACATTAGATTCATTACTTTCTTCATTCTCGGACCCACTAACATATGTCGTGTTAGATGTCCCATCGTTAGTGGATGTCGTAGGAAGTAATCATCCCCTATTGTGTAGTTTTTGAAATATCTAGAATCACTTGCCGATTGCCATCCGCTGGAAGTTAATGACATTCCTAGTAAGTATTCCCAGCGTTGAACATCAACCCATCGAGGTTCATGTCACACCCACTAACTGAGTGTCGTGCAGGGGTCGTGTATTCTGTTCTACTAGCAAAACCCGATTGTTCGATATTTTGCCTCCGACAATTAAAATCTAAGGCCGATAGGGATGAGTGTCTTCCTATCGATAATTTTGAGATATCATAATGGAAACTTTCTCACAAAGTGGTTGGACTATCGGCATTTTCAACCGTTCTGGCCTCTCGAACAGAAAGAGATGTTGACGACCGAATGCCTTCATTTGGCCTTGAAAATTTCACATATAACTCGAGAAATGATGATTCACTGTCGATGTGCGTCTGCACTATCCCCTCCAAGCTCTTACCATATTTGATATCGAAAGCGTCATATCTCACGGGATTGACAGAACCACAAAATTGATTCTTAATAAACGATACTCTCATTTGGTTGGATCCGATGATTTTTCGCCTAATTCTTTTCTGAAGTTCTAGAAACCTTATGTTTTGGTTAAAAGCCAGTTGTGTTGTGTTCTCCTATAAAAAAACCACACTATTCTCGGTGCCACGGACCTCCCCATCGTAATAAATAATAACATTAATCTGTCCACTCATTTTTAACCAAATTATCTGTCGAGAGTAGTTTGAAACAAAAAATATTATGTTTCAAATAAATATTAACATGAAAAATCAATGCTGCTTACTTTTTATACAAATAGTATCGTTGCTCCAACTTATGCCTTTCCTGCGGACTTCTATTCTTCTGAACTTCTTCAAATTTTATTTCCTCGGCTTATGCCACTGGAGGCTGAAATATGTTACATTTATAACCTAAGGGATAACCTCCTATTGATTTTGAAAAAATTCCCCGAATACAGGGTGTTGAAATTTGTAAAGAATAAACGCTCCAAGCAGGATGCACTGTCAGCAGAAGTACTAAAAGCGCGTCCAGCTAGAAGCATTTTCAGTACTTTGCTGACATTGCGTCCTGCTTGTAGCATTTTTCTCTACAAATTTCAACCCCCACTATCCGGGGCATTTTTTAGAATCATTTCAGATATCCCAGGATTCCCGAGATATATTTTTAGAATCCATATCATAAAAAATAAAGTACTAGATAAGTATTTAAAACTAGTTATGCATCCGAACCGAGTACTCTAAGTTTTGATTTTTAATCAATTTGCAAAATGAAATTTGAATATGCGATCGGTGTAAATATGAATATTTTAAATATCGAATTTAATAATTACAATTATTATGTTAAAAATTTTATCAATTTAAAACCCAAAACCTTAGCCCTAAACCCTAAAATCCCTAAACAACCAAAAACCCTAATATAAAACAGGGGAAAACGCTTCTAGCTGGAAGCGTTTTACCAAAATCGACCTATTCCCATGAATATTTAAAAATTCGGCTTATTTCCTTAATTTAAAAAAATCGGCATTTGTTGGTATTTTAGTCAGTTATTTGTTGTTGTGTTTGAGTTTGTTGCTGATTTTCGTCTCATTCTTTTAGGTTTGTGGGAACACTAATGGTGGTCGCGCTACATCAACTGTTGAGTTGAGAAGCAAATTGTTCATGGGTTGAGTTACTTTCCTACACAAGTCTGAAAGTTGTCTAAATTTTGGGAGAGTTTGAGTAAAAATATTAGACCTAGAAAATGAGCTTAGGTAAAAAAATTAGACTTATTTAAAATATAATTTGGGCTCAAGCTTCAAGATTCAATGCTTGAACCTAGCCCAACCCGTTTTCTAAGTTTGTAATATATTATATTATATTTATAATTTATGTAATTTATAATACATAAAAATTAAATCTATAATAATATATAATAATGTAATGTTGAAAATGTTAAAAAAAAGTTAAGATGTTTATATATAAAATTTTAATAAATGATCTAATATATAAAACTATTAAATATTAAATTAAAAAAAATATAATTTTTTTAAAAAAAATATGGGTGGACTTAAAATGAGCTTAGTTATCTATTTACAAATATGAACAGATTTGGGTAAAATTTTAAGTTCATATTTCGTGTCAGGCTGAACTTAGGCAAGTATAAAGTGTTTTAATATCATACTTATGCACAAATCGAGTTTAACTCAACCCAGCCTATGAATAACTTTAATTGAGAAGTAATGTGAAAGAGATTATGGTGAAGGTTGTAGACAATTCACCTTTATTCGAGTAGAGAGTCGTATCCTTCAAGTGGTGGAGAGATGGAAGCTAGTTCAAAAGGGTAAGAACTTGGAGAAGAGGAGAGAAGAAGATGAAGAAAATACTGTTGGAGTTGAGAGAAGGGTAGAGTGTGTGAATGAGAGAGCGTCAAGGTTGATTAGAAAATAAATATGAGCTTAACCTCCTTTTCACGTTACGCGTCTTGATAGGTTAACAAGTTTATTCTAAGATCTTTGTTAAGTGTGTAACGTGACCTCCCTTAGGTTGTTTATGTAGATAATAAGGCTATTTTACCAAACTAGTCTAAAAAAATATTATATTTACAAAAATAACTCAGGTTTAAAAACAATGACCAAAATAACCTAAAAGGAACAGTAAAATTGGGTTGTGGCCTATCAATGGCCGGAACCCACTTGTATTTTGCACCCATGATTGCCTAATAATTGTGTCAGACTTAAAAATATTAATTTTTTGGGTTTTGGTCTGTCAATGGCCGGAACCCATGTATTTTTTTAAATTGTATAATCCTGATATACGAAAAAGGGAAAAAAAGAAAAACGAAAATTTTTTTTTGGTGTTGGCCTGTCAATGGCCGGTACCCAATACAATTTTTAAATTTTTTTCTTTTTTTTTCGTGTCAGAATCAGATATCAGTATACGAAAAAATAAAAAAAAAAATTTTGGTGTTGGCCTGTCAATGGCTGGCACTCAGTACAATTTAATTTTTTTCTCTTTTTTGGCTCAGAATCAGATATCAGTATATGAAAAAAATAAAAAAAAATTTTTGGGTGCTGGCCTGTCAATGGCTGGCACCCAGTACAAATTAAAAAAAAATTTTCTTTTTTTTTCGTGTCAGAATCAAATATCAGTATACGAAAAAAATAAAAAAAAATTTTTTGGGTGCAGGCCTGTCATTGGCCGGCACCCAATATATTAAAATTTTTTTTCTTTTTTTTTCGTGTCAGAATCAGATATTAGTATACGAAAAAAATAAAAATCAATGTACGAAAATTTTTCTTTTATTTTTTTCGTATACTGATATCTGATTCTGACACGAAATTTTTTTTTAAAATTGTACTAGGTGCCGGCCATTGACAGGCCAACACCCTAAATTTTTTTTTATTTTTTTCGTATACTGATATCTGACTCTGACACAAATTTTTTTTTAAATTGTACTGGGTGCTGGCAATTGTCAGGCCAGGACCCAAATTTTTTTTTCGTTTTTCTTTTTTTTTCCCTTTTTCGTATATCAGTATTATACAATTTAAAAAAAATACATGGGTTCTGGCCATTGACAGGCCAAAACCCAAAAAATTAATTTTTTTAAGTCAAATAATTATTAGGCAATCATGGGTACAAAATACGAGTGAGTTCCGGTCATTGACAGGTCACAACTAAATTTTACTGTTCCTTTTAAGTTATTTTGGTGATTGTTTTTAAACTTAGATTATTTTTGTAAATATAATTTTTTTAGACTAATTTAATAAAATAGCCAGATAATAAATGATTATTATCTTGTCAAAGCGATGCTATGTGGGTGGAGCTTGGGAATCTTATTGCCATAATGAAGGTGGTAAGGCGGCTGAGTTTTCATGTAGAATAAACTTCTTTTATTAAGGGTGAGTTTGGATGGGCGGTGCGTTTAGCTGCGGTTAGTGTAAAAACAGTGGTAGCGGTGAGATTAAATACTGTAGTGATACTGTAGCGTGAGATAAAAAGTAAGCTAAACGCACCGCACCACAGTCAATCGCCCATCCAAACGAAGCCTAAGTCAATTGATAAGAAAATATTTATTTTGCCACATCTACCCTAATATCCAATGTTTTAAAGACGTGAATTTTCGATGTAATATGATGTGTGATTTTTATAAAAAAAATTTAATTTTGATTTAAGTATATATAGGATAAATAATATAGAATTATGGAAAATTGTGTATAAATATGTAATTCCAAAATTTATGCATCGAAAAACGATCACCGTTGTTTAGCCAAATGGTATTTTGTTCGGATGTAAAAGCTGAGCATCATTAGTCAATATTACATGTGTACGGTTACGTTTCAATATTTCAGAACTAAAATCACAATCATTTGAAAACCACATTTCCTGCTTTTTTAAATTTGGATTATTATCCAGTACAATGATGTTTGACTTTTTTTAATGGGTTCATATATATATATTGCTGGTTGATATTTATTATTATTATTTTTTGGATTTAGTTGGTATTGAGATTGTATCTTGTGACACTCCTACATTACTACTATTAATTTGTGTTGACGTGATATTTTGCTGATAACACATGAAAATTTCTCAATATGTCACGTAGTAAATATAAATTATAATATTTAAAAATATATAAATTAATAAAAAATATACTTTTGGAATGTACTTGACAAATGATTATATATTTTTAATTTTCTTTTATAAAATATCATATTATTTATATCAGATTTATAAACTTATAATAATACAAAATTACTTGATATTTTATAAAAAAGTAAAAATATATAAACTTGTTAAAAATATATCAGGAATGAATTTGGACAAATGAATGTCAATATTTAGATGTATTTGGACAACCATTTGTTCAAGGACAACCATTTGTTTAGGTTCATTATTTATGTAGAAAAAAATATATTTTTATTAATTTATATATTTTTATGTATTTTTTATTTTTATTTATGTTTTCCACATGGCATGTAGAGAGGTTACCACGTGTCACCATTGAATTGGCTAGTAGTGCCAGGTCAACACAAATTAACGATCTTAATCCAAAGGTACTAATCTGGTTGACGGAATCCAAGTTCAAATACCAAATAGCTAGGTCCAAACAAATTAGGTACCAACTAGGTATAAATGGACCAGTTCAAGGGTAAAATATATATTAACCCTTTTTATTTTACAAGCAAATTAAAAAAATCAAAAAATATTTGTAATCTATAATACTCCTTATTTTTCATGATATTACAAAATTCACATTTGAAAATAAAAAAAAAAAACTTAGAAGTAAAATAGAAGTTGTGATAATTATTACACATTTAAAAATATAATAATTTAACACAATTATTAGTTAAGAAAATATTGTGTTAATTTTAAAATAGAATAACTAGTTAAATAGAACTCTAAGCATAAAATATAAGGGGGAAAGTTTTGATCATTATAATTTAAATTACAATTAGTAGTTAAAAAAGTTGATGTAAGAAAATTTGTATTAATTTTATTTAAAAAAGTTGTGCTTGTTATGAATATCTTATTAAGTTGATGTCTATCATGATCAAGATAAAGTTTTAATGTACTTTAAATTCTAATAGTTATTAGAATTAGATCTCTACTTCTTTTGATTAATTGAGACCCTGCTAAAGCATTGTAATCACCCCTTTTGATTAATAAATTACATTCTCTATTGCTTTCATATTTTCTTTGTTTTTTATTCTCTCCATCTCTCTTTATTTTATAACACGTTATCAGCACGATGATTCTCTATTTTTTTCACAATCTTTCGAAGTCATCCTACAGATCAAATTCTTTTTCACCTTAAACTTTTACCCTTACAACTTCATCTTCGGGATGTTGAAAGATTCAATCTCAGAATAGATTATGGTTCTTATTCCCAATCTTTAATTTATTGTACAAGCATGGGTAAAGTGTAGATTTGGTAAGAAACTTTTATATTTCGACCATATTTTCATTTTCAATGAAGGTATGACTACTATTAATTTTTATTTGACATAAATTTTACATTTTGGTGGTATTTGGTTTTTGCCTTTCTAAGTTAATGTTTTTTTTTATGTAAAAGATATAATTGTTGATTAGATATGTTTCCTATTAATATGGTATGTTTTCTCTATTATTTTTTTGGTAAATCATTCTCTTTGAACTTTTTTAATTAATTTTATATTATACATAATATTTAGATGTTTTGATTATTAAATTATTGTTATTAAATATTCTTAAAATTTTATTAAAATTATGGTGGAAAGTGTTATTAATCTACCATTTTTTATTAAAGGGAAATTTGATAGGATCTATTTATTCTTATTAACTTGCTAATGTTGAATGATTATATGATATCTTTTAAATTGAACTTATAAATACTTTATTAGAGCACGATAAGATTTTATAACATATATGTGGTATTAAAATTCGGTACAATGTGTATCGGATAATTTTCAAGCATCATACATGAAAATTTTGATTATTTACTAAATGATTTTTACTATTAGATTATAAATGTTATTACGAACATAAAGTTTTTTTACTACTTGTAATAGTGCTCGTGACAATAGTCAAAGTGATAACAATGATGTTAAAAATCTTTAGGTATATTTTACTATGTTTTATTTATTACATGTTTATTATAATTGGAGACTAACCATGACAACATGAATAGATAGATTTTGATTTGAAATCTCACGCGTGTTTGCGATGGTGTTTGTGAAATAAAGAATCTATTGAGATGTTTATAAGTCCGCCCTACTAGATTTGTTGCATTCCCCGAAATGAATGTAAACATAAAGAAAATAAAAAATATAATCATGGACCACTAAAAGTGAGAATATAGTAATAAATAAGAGAACAATGAGAGTTCTTAAGATAACTCTTCAAAGGGTAAAGATAACTTAGGTTATCAATGTAATATGAAAGATTATTGGTCACATATGTGGTGTATGCCCAAATATTGTCCCTGTTAATATTCTTTAAGGAAGGATATGAGAATGTAGTAATGAATTTTATCATTACATATAGAAAATATTTATCTTATTTGGTACTGAAATAAACAAATATATTCCAATATTTGATAGTACAAAATTAGTTGAAAGCTTCAGAAGAGCTAATATATCAATATCTAAAAAGATTATATTTTATATGAATCAAAAGAGAATTGGGTTATTTATATTTTGAATCGAACTCGGGACCTCTTGCACTTTAAGCGAGAATCATACCACTAGACCAAATGCCTTATATTTGAAGATTTTGACATATTCCCTGAAGCGAATATTATATATAATTGTTTGAAAATTATATTTATTTGTTGACTTAGTGGCATAATAGACTTCATATTGATTTAGACATTTCCAGTAGTAAATGTCACAATAATATTTATATGTGGATATAAAATGAAAAGAATGACAATAAAGTTATCAATTATCAAAATTTATATTTACATTATTAGTACAATTGAAAAACATGTTAAACTAAACCAGAAGATTACTAATACAAATACATTTACTATTTGGTGTGACCAGTTAGACCATCTTGGATAATATATGATGCGAAAATTAATTGAGAATTTATATGGACATTCATTAAAGAACTAGAAGATTCTTTAATTAAAAAAATTCTCATTTATTGTTTGTTCTCAATGAAAATTGATTATTAGAAACTCACTAGCTAAAGTTGAGATTTAATGTCTTGCATTTCTGAAATGAATATGGGCCCATTCATCCACCATGTGGATAGTTTTTTATATTATATGATTTTGGTAGATGCATCTACAAAATAACCACATACATTATCAACTTGTAACCTGCCGTTTGCGAGATTGCTTGTTTAAGTGATTAATTTCAGATTATGCAATTAAAACAATTCATCTTGCTAATGCTGGTGAGTTTATGTCACAAGCTTTCAATGATTATTGCATGTCAATTGGGATAAAAGTTGAACATCCTGTAGCTCATGTTCATACACAAAACAGTTTAGCTGAATCATTTATCAAATGCCTCCAACCAACAGCTAAACCATTATTTATGAGAACAAAACTTCCTATTTTAGCATGAGATTTACATGTTGTTCGCATCAAGCTAATAAATTATAAATACTCCCCATTACAATTAATTTTTGGTTAAGAGCCAAATAATTCCCATATTACAATTTTTGGATATGCGGTATATGTTCAAACTGCTCCACCACAACGCACAAAGATGGGTCATAATAAGATATTGGGAATGTATATTTATATGAGTCTCATTATAATATTTTTGAGCTATTAATTCGAGATTTAATTATGATATGAGTTGTCAATTTTCCCAACATTACAGGGAGAGGATAAAAAGCTGGATTAATAAAGTACTTGAAATGAATTATCAATGTCTAAGATCCTTGTACAAAGCAATGTGAACTAGAAGTTCAACAGATGATTCATTTTACAAATCAACTGTTAGATTCATTAAATCTGACATACCAACTGAAAATGCTCCAATACGAATTGATGTCCTAATAGGGCAAACTGTTAATGCAAAAGAAAGTAATTCATCCCTGAAGCATGGAAGACCAGTCGGTTCCAAAGATCAAAATCCTCATAAAAGTAATGGAGAAAACATTGAAGATGGTCATATAATGGAGGCGGGGGTTTATAAAGAAACCCATGACATAACTAATTAGTAAAACTCTAAAAGAGGTTCAGGTACTTGAAACTGAATTTTAAAATAATGAAAATAATAGATCTCAATAAGTTATGTCAATTTGAGAAAATGTAGAACCGAATAATAAAAGTGGCCCACAATAATTTTGCATGCAATATTATTATTGAAAAAATGAAATAAAAGGAGGATCTTAAATAAATCTATTGAGAAATATAGATATGGAATAAATTGATCAAAATAAAAAGACGCAACTTAAGTAAAATTAAATTTGTGGAGTTTTTGGACCAGTAGTCCAGATATCTAAAGGTATAAAGCCAGTGAGGGTGCAATTGAAGTAGTTTTGCAAAAGTGGAATAACAATGTAACACCCCTAACCCGTATCTGTCGTTGGATTAAGGTTACAAGACATTACCGAACAAAACACAACTCATAATAGGCATTCATTACAATTCATGTTTCGTAAATTAACCCCATCAATACGTTTATCCCATTCAAATTTTGAATCTTAATACTCCTATATTCATATCATTCGCATTTTAAAAATATTATTTAAGCTTATATTATTACATAACATATATCATGCATATTATACTTAATATGCAATATCACACGGTATAAAGACTCAAACATATTTGGCCTAAACAACCTCAACAAATGGTCAAGTATAAAATTTTAAACATCATAGTCATGCACTCATTTTACCTAATTAATATAAACAATTTTAAAACACATACAACAAATCATAGTATACTCAATTTACAAATTTAATAATCAAACCAAACCACATATATCTATTTATTCACCTCATGAACTATTCGGCTAGTACAATAATCTAAATTAAATTATTCCCACACCCTAGTAAACATTTATATTTTACACATAATCAGTCATTATAATAAGACCAAATATACCTCTTCACTCATCACGAGACTATGCGCATATGAACACATTAATTTGAGCCAATTTCAATAACCCATATTGAATCATATCATGCATCACCAACCGAATCATAGTAATATTAACATAAGTGATCACATTACTAGCATATACATTTTCTTTCACTAATAAATATCCGAATCCATATGACTGTATAATTACTTATTTACCTAGTACTTTATCCGAATTTGCATGCACATCATAAAAAATCTCTCAAACTATTTTCAAGACAAATGTACCTCAATTTATAATACCAAAATATACCTATTTTCTCATTACAAATTTGTGCACATGTGACCATGTTAACTTGAACTATTTTGAACACATATTTTTGGAATGTTAGTTCCTCCATGGCGTAACAAAATAATAATATAAAATAATTCCGGCGATCCAACTCATGGATCCATATAAAAGGAACGAATCAGGGTGAAATAATGGTTTCGAAATTATCGGAATTTCAATCTGAGTAGACAGCGACACCTCGGCAATGAGAATTCTGATCTACTATCGAACCAAGCCGCAACCTTTTATGATTCTGACCTATACATAATCCACTTAGTTTGACAATGAAAGGAAGAAATCTCCAAAACTATTCTTGGAAAATTCTTTGCTTGACGACTGCTAGACCTCAGAAGCAAAGTTTTCTTTTTTTTTGGGGGGTTTTTTAAAAAAAAAACTCTAACTCACTCACCCTTTTATAATTGATATATATAATGAATCATAATTTATAAAATTTTTATCCAAACATAATAAAAATAAATATAATAATGTTTTTTAACCGAAAATTATAATTACATTAATTATAACAAGGATTTCGGTAAACTAAATTTATTTAAATTTATATACGAACCAAATTCATATATTAATAGAACAATGTTCTCCTTATGTGTACAACATCCTTGTACATATAATATGTTCGATATTTGATTGCCCAATTAAATTAATTCTATAATTAATTTAATTCATATGACAACCAAAAACAATACCAACTATGTTTTATTCCATTCATTTCAACCATAGGGTGTGACCCTGTAGGTTCTTGTAACGTTAGCAGTAATACTAGAACGGTTCTAATGTTGCAAATAATGAGTGGCGTCTAGAAATGCATCATTGCTATCTAAGTTACAAGAAGTCCTGATTCGACATAACCTTTTTGTGATTAACCTTTCATGCATTAATCCTTACGTCCTTTATCTCTGGAATGGACACAAGTTATGGAATAGTCACACTTGCATAGTCCATCCTATGTTCCTTGATATCTTGAGTAGACTATGATATATAAATAAGTATGACATCTCATATCAACTTATTTGAGCATGGCCATGCATTTCTAGTCTCACTCAATCAAGTGGCCTAAGATATTACTCCCATTATGTAGGAGGGACTTATCCTATATTGATCAACCATATCCCTCTACATAGGTCGTGGTATATACAACATCAGCCTTTATAGAACAACTAGTTACGGTGTACGTTTGACTGTATCAAAATATACAACTCACGATGTTGGGATAATGATGATCTCAAGTCTGAGGATCATATACATATTAATCACTATGAGAATGTTGTGACAATTACATAATAATCCAAGAAACATACTCATAGCGGGTCAGTCCAATATCTTGTTCTCTAACACACATATTCATGCATTGATTTTGACACTCCATATCAATGACAACTCTTTATCATCAATCAACTACATGTTAGTCTTAATGTATTATTGTTGTCCTAGTCAACAATAATACTTGACTAAGGATCTTTTAAGAATAATCATATTATTCTCAGGACATTATTATAAAACAGTTTATTTATACACAAAGAAAAGAAACTGAAATAATAATGGCAACGCCTTATATTAATAAACATGGTAAATCAAGTATGTTATTACAACCATCTCATGATTGATCTTTGAGCATACTCTTACAATCTCCCACTAGCACTAAGACCAATCAATCATATATCTAATACCAAGCGACTTAGTATGACGATCATGCTTCTACTGTGTCAGAGGCTTGGTCAGGGGATTAGCAATGTTATCATCTGTAGGTACTCTGCATATCTCTACATCCCCTCGATCGATAATCTCTCGAATAAGATGGTAGTGTCGAAGTATATGTTTGGATCGCTGGTGAGATCTAGGTTTGTTAGCTTGTGCAATGGCTCCATTGCTATCACATCAGAGTTTTAGAGTATCTGATATGCTAGGCACAACCCCTAGTTCAGTAATGAACTTCTTGATCCAAACCGCTTCCTTTGCTGCCTCACTGGCTGCAATATACTCGGCCTCTATTGTAAAATTGGCTACTGTGCTTTTCTTTGAACTCTTTCAGCTCACATCACCACCATTGAGGCAAAACACAAAACCTGATTGTGATCGAGAATCGTCCTTGTCGGTTTGGAAGCTAGCATCAGTGTAACCTTTTACACTTAACTCTTCCTCACCTCCATATAGTAGGAGTGTATCCTTAGTTCTTCTTAAGTAATTAAGGATAATCTTGATTGTGGTCCAATGACCTTCACCGGGATCTACTTGGTACCTGCTGATCATACTTAAGGCATATGAGACATCTGGACGGGTACATAACATGGCATACATGATAGATCTAATAGCGGAAGCATATGGAATTTTACTCATGCGTTCTCTCTCTTGTGGAGTTGAAGGACACATTTCCTTCGAGAGTGAAATACCATGTCTCATAGGTAAGAATCCTCTATTAGATTCTTCCATACTGAACCTTTTCAGTACTTTATCTATGTATGTACTTTGGCTTAGACCTAGTAGTCGTCTTGATCTATCTCTATAGATCTTGAATCCTAAGATGTAAGTGGCTTCGTCCAAGTTCTTCATAGAAAAATAACTTCCTAACCAAGTCTTAATAGACTGCAAGGTAGGTATGTCATTTCCCATGATAAGTATGTCATCCACATGCAGTACCAAGAATGTGATAGTGCTCCCACTAACTTTCTTGTAAACACATGGCTCATCTTCATTTTTGATAAAACCAAACTCTTTGATTGCATCGTTAAAACGAAGATTCCAACTTCGAAAAGCTTGCTTTAATCCATAAATGGATCTTTGTAGATTACTTATCTTTCTAGCATCCTTTGGATTGACAAAACCTTCAGGTTGTGTCATGTACACATCATTTTCAAGTTTCCCATTAAGGAAAGCTGTTTTGATGTCCATCTACCAGATTTTATAGTCATGAAATGCAGCTATGGCGAGCAAGATCCTGATGGATTTAAACATAGCTACAGGAGAAAAGGTTTCACTATAGTCAACACCATAAATTTGGCAGAAACCTTTAGCGACTAATCGTCCCTTGTATGTTTGTACGTTACCATCCATGTCGGTTTTCTTTTTGAAAACCCACTTGCACCCTATAGGTTTAACCCTTTCAGGTGGGTCAATCAAAGTCCATACTTAGTTTTCATACATGGAATCCATCTTAGATCTCATGGCCTCAAGCCATTTCTCAGAGTCTAGGCTTGTCACCACTTCTTGATAAGTCTTAGGCTCATCTTGATCTATAAAAAGAACGTCACCATGTGTTGTAATGAGAAATCCATATCTCTCAGGTGCATGGCATTCTCTTAAAGATCTACGCGGAGGTTGGGTTTCTACAGCATTTACTTGTTCCTTAATTTGTTGTGGAATTTGCTGTTGTTCTATCTCTGGTTCAGTGGTATCTTGTGATTCTCGAATTTCTTCAAGTTCAATCTTTCTCCCACTTCCTTTTCTAGAAACGAATTCTCTCTCTAGGAAGACACCAGTTCGAGCAACAAACTCTATTCCATTGAGGATTACCAGGAAGAGTAAGTTGTGAGACAATCCCACATTCCTTCAAAAGATCATCAAACTCTAGGCTCAAATGCTCCCCACCTCAATTAGATCGAAGTGTCTTGATAGTTTTGCCTAGTTGATTTTGTACTTTATTTTCGAATTCCTTGAACTTTTCAAGGGACTCAGACTTATGGCGCATGAGATAAACATACCCATATCTACTGAAATCATCAGTGAAAGTAATAAAGTAGTGAAGTCCACCTCTAGCTTGTGTATTTATTGGTCCACATACATTAGAATGTATTAGGCCCAATAAATCACTAGCTCGTTCACTTTTACCAGTAAAAGGAAATTTAGTCAATTTTCCCAATAAGCAAGATTCACATACTTCAAATTGTTCAAAAACAAATGAATCCAAGAGACCATCTTTATAGAGTTTGGATATGCGTTTCTCACTTATGTGGCCCAAATGACAATGCCATAGATAAGTTTGATTTGAGTCATTTATTTTAGATCTTTTAGTATTTATGTTGTAAATGAGATTCATTTGATCTAAAATATAGAGACCATTAATCAATTGTGCCGAACCATAGAAAACATTATTGAGATAAAAGAAACAACAGTTATTCTTAATAATTATTTTAAAACCATTTTTGTCTAAACAAGAAATTGAAATAATGTTTTTAGTCAAACTGGACACAAAAATAACAATCCTCTAAACATAAATCAAGTCCACTAGGCAAAGATAAAGTATATGTTCCCACAGCTAATGCAACAACTTTTGCTCCATTTCCAACTCTTAAGTCCACATTTCCTCTAGCCAAAGTCCGACTCCTTTGTAGTCCATGTACAGAAGTAAAAATATGAGAACCACAGCCTATATCTAATACCCAAGAAGTAGTAGTTGATAAATTAATATCAATAACATAAATACCTGAAGCAGACGTTCCGCTTGTTTTGGCTTTCTTGACTTCCTCAAGATAAATAGGGCAGTTCTGCTTCCAATGTCCAGTCACACCACAATGAAAGCAGTTTCCTTCCTTAGACACCCTACCTTTAGGTTTCAGTGCAGCCTTTCCTTTCTTGGGCCTACCTTTGCCCTTGGGTTTTGTCTGAACTTTGGCCTTTCCCTTGCCCTTGTTGTTACGAACCATCAGTATGGGCTTGGGTCCAACCTTTTTCATGTTTCCTTTAGTAGTTCATAACATACTGAGCAACTGTGGCAGAGTCTTGTCAATTTAATTCATATTGAAATTGAGAACAAACTAGCTGTAGCTATCTAACAACGATTGCAGAATAACATCAGTGGCCAACTCTTGGCTTAATGGAAACCCAAGATTAGACAGGCTTTCAATATAGCCAATCATCTTAAGGACATGAGGTCCTACTGGGCTTCCTTCAGCCAGCTTACATTGGAATAAGGCCTTAGAGGTATCGAACCTCTCTTGCCGTGCTTGCCCCTGATAAAGTTCTTTCAAGTGCTCGATCATATCATAAGCAACCATGTAACACCCCTTACCCATATTCGACGCCGGAATAGGGCATGAGGCATTACTAGAACACATACTCTTGTAAACGTATTTAACCCAGTTATAAAATTTCATCTAAATTAAAACTTTCAAATTTTTTAACATGTTTTTGTAATTCTTCACAATATATCCTTAAAATATTATATTCATAATAAATAGGGCCTACGAGACCCGATACATACCCATGCAATTCAATGCTTCATTTCCATTTCATTCAGTTCACAATTTCTCATGCTTACAATTCAAATCATATCACTAGCTATTTCCATTTAATTACCATGTATTTCAATTAAAACACAATAATTAATAATAATTAGATTTTAATTACAGTAATACAAACTTACTAGGCTAAATTGCAGAAATACCATGATATAGTGGCATTTTGGAAATTTTCCATTTCCCTCGACTTTCCACGCGATCTTGATCTAAATTAATAATCTCATTAAATTTATTAATTTAGACAATAAAGCTATTCAATTCTTGAAATTTCATCATTTTTTCCATTTTTACAAAATTACCCTAAAAATTTTACTTTTCTTCAATTTAGTCCCTGAACCTAAAACGTGTAAATTAGCTATTTTTAAAATAAAATCATATTATCAGAATATTCACATATATTTTTTCTCATCCTCCACTCCATTCCACATCCTTAATGTACTTAACACTCTTAGAAATAACATTTTCTAAAGTTTCATTATTCACCCTTAAGTATATTCAAAGTTATCTATCCAAGTCTGTATCACTAAATTATTTTTATCTGGAGATATAGAACTCCAAATTATGCATTGTTAATTTTCCCTAAAACTAGACTCATATATATTTTTATCATAAAATTTTCATAATTTTTAGTTTAGCCAATTGGTACAGTTTATTCTTTAAAGATTCCCCTGTTTCACTGCCTGCTGTTTCTGACCTCTCTTCACTAAAAACCAAATATCTCTTAGTACAAAATTTTTATGGTAGTGTCGTTTATTTTTATTGAAACTAGACTCATTAAGGAATTTAATAATATAAATTATAAATTATAATTATTTTTTTACAATTTATAATGATTTATCAAATTTAGAATAGGGGATTCCAAAATCAATCCGACCCTGCCTCACTAAAATTCAAATATATCAAAATATTTAACTCTTTTACTTGCTCTGTTTATTTTATATAAGAATATAATCATTAAAATTTAATTTCATATCTTATTCACTCTCTAATTCAATTTACACAATTTATGGTGATTTTTCAAAATTAACCTACTGCAACTGTCCAAAACTGTTTTAGTGCAAAATGTTGATAATCAAATTTATAACACCCTCATTTCCTTTCTCTACAATATTTTCTACCAATTCCTCTTGTTTCCCTTCACTAACATATCAAGAACATAGAACCTTATATAATAAATCCCTACATTAACATCAATTCCCTACTTTTTCAATAATATCAAACTCAAAAATATATTGAAATCTTAATGTTCTTACCTTGCTCTATTGATTTCAATCTTTAACTTGATTTTCTCTCTCCTCTAGCCTTTATTTCTTGAATCTAACTTGATATTCTAGCTCCCAATAGTCTCCTTATCAATTTTCTCTCTTGGTGGCTATGGAAATTCTTTTAATTTCTAGATGAAAATGGTGAATTTTTGGTGGAACGACCAAATTGTAAAGAAAGAAAAACTTTCTTTCTTTCTCTCTTTTTCTCACGTTGGTGCATGGAAAAATTGTGGGTTGCATGCATCTTCATCTTCCTTTTCTTATATATATACTAAATAAAATAATAATAAAATAATAAAATATCATTTAAAAATTAAATTAAAATACTAATAAACTAATATTTATTTATTTATTTAATATAAAATATCTCCAACATCATCATTATCTTCTAGATTTCTCTCTCTTCTAATTGACCATTTTGTCCTTTATGATCTGTTAAAATTCCATCCTTGAGTCATCACTTAATTTGGTAAAATTACGATTTAGTCCCTCAAAATTCTTCACCTTTTTCAATTTGGTCCTAATCCATCCATTTTCCTTAGTTTCTAGATCATTCCACCCTTAAAATTTTTACACCACTGGTCATTCAACGTTTTCATATTTACACTTTAACCCCTTAATTTTTTAGTATTTACTCTTGGGTAACAAAACTTTTCTCACTTTTACGATTTAATTTCTTGAACTAATATGTTATAATATACTTCCCAATGTTGACATAACTCCAAAATTTCCCCTTTTTGTCGCTTTATTTCCTTATTTTATTATATCAAAGATAATATTTTACGGTAAAAATTTTTGGGTATTACAAACCATGTCCCCATGTTGCTTCTGAAGCTTAGGATTCATAGTGGCAAGCATAAGACATCCAACGTCTACCATGTCATCGAGATGCTTCTTGTAAGCATCTTTATCAGCCCTTAAGGCATTAGCGGGTAGTTCATTAGGGAATGGTTGTTCAACGACATATAATTTCCGTTCTTGTTTGAGGATAATCCTCAAGTTACGGAACCATTCAAGAAAGTTCAAACCATTCAATTTGTCCTTCTCAAGGACCAATCGCAATGAGAGTGTATTAGTGTTTGCAGCCATAATATATCTACAACTATAAAATATGTGTGTGAGTAAATTTACCAAGTTTATATCAATCATTAATAGGACTTTATTAAAAGATGTTCCCACTATTTTATTTCAAAAATTAATAACCCTCATATATTAATTTCGGAAAGACTTTCTCGTAAGTATATCTGGTGGGTTAAGGATCCATATTTCACCTCCTCTTAAGTCAGCTTTTGCTTTACTCTCAAGATTATGTTATTTAGGTAAGCAACACTTGCTAATTACATCATATGTAACTCCTAATATTTGGTGAACAACTCTTGTTCTAATAATCTTATGATTTATCCAAATTACTGCCTCTAGGTTTCTAATCCTATTAGAGTAACCTAGTTAAGTCATTAACCAATTTTTAACCAGCGAATATCACTTGTTTATTCTTCGCGTTTAACCAAGATAAATACTAGTACTTCGCTTTGGCAGAACCTACACAGTATTGATCGAGGCCTTAACGAGGGCAAAATTGGAAGACTATGTTGACTTCATATCTTAATAGAGGGATTTTATTAAGGTTGTTGAATCTCACCAATTATGGTCTACTTTAGTCCTTTTAGTCTTTTAATTGATTTCATCAATTAATGGGGTTTTTATTATCAAATTTTAAAATTGGCTTGCTTTAGACATCCATAGCATCTCATACATGAATAAATAAAGCAATAAAAAAATGCAGTAAGTATAGCCCATAAACTAAGGTGGTTCAACCCAAGCCAATGGGAGATCCAAAAGGAAACCCAAAGGTTTAAGCCGTTTCACAAGCTATCGGTCCACACTAGTTGGCCCATCTTTCTTCTCGTCTAGCCCACAACAACTCTTGCAAATTACAATATGTAGAAACTCATTTTACATACGAGGGAGTAACATGAGAAGAGAAATACAAGAGAATAGTATTAAGGCACGACACACAGGCCGTATTTATAAAAATTACAACCTTTTATCAAATGGGTCATCGGGCTATAACTATGCATTTCAAACACCGTGCATGTCAAAAATAGCATACATAATTCAACGTTTTTGCTAAGGTGAATTATAAAATATCCTTTCAACCTTTTATGGCCCACCAAGTTTTATTTATTATAAAACATATTATAGGAAGATGGGGATCTGAGGCAGTCGGAGGAAGCGGAGCCCCTGCGGTATGGATAAAGGGTGGGGGCGGAGCCCCGCGGTACGAACCACATACCCCAGTCAAATGAAACCTCACGATTTGATAACTTTTATCAACAAAATCGTGTTTTTCAGGATTTTAATCCCTAAGGTTTCATACCGGAACAACCCTTGTTCCATTAACCAGTTAACTCTTACTAGAAATTGTAAATACCACCGTCGCATCATTACAGATTTGTTAACAGTTAACAGTAATGACATAAAACCGAATAAGACACAACCCATGATTAACATTTAATCAATTATCGAAAGGAACAATTATCAGGCTATGCTTAGACGATTTAAACAGACGAAAATGTAATAAAATTAAAGCATGCATCTTATACAATTGCATCACCCAAGTATTTAAACCAGAGTCCATATCACACAAGTGGCTCTAATTCCACTGTTGGAATGCCGATACCCCCATGGCCCAGTAAAATAATAAAAAAATAATTCTGGAGATCCAACCCATGGATCCATATAAAAGGAACGAATTGGGGTGAAATAATGGTTTCGAAATTACCGTAATTTCAATCTGAGTAGACCGCGACGCCTCGGCAATGAGAATTCTAATATACTATCGAACCAAGCTGCAACCTTTTATGATTCCGACCTCTACATAATCCACCCAGTTTGACAATGAACGGAAGAAATCTCCAAAACTATTCTTGGAGAATTCTTTGCTTGACGTCTGCTAGACCTCATAAGCAAAGTTTTCTTTTTTTAGGGTTTTAAAAAAAAAACTCTAACTTACTCACCCTTTTATAATTTGTATATATATAATGAATCATAATTCATAAAATTTTTATCCCAACATAATAAAAATAAATATAATAATGTTTTTTTAATCAAAAATTATAATTACATTAATTATAACAAGGATTTCAGTAAACTAAATTTATTTAAATTTATATACGAACCAAATTCATATATTAATAGAACAATGTTCTCCTTATGTGTACAACATCCTTGTACATATAATATGTTCGATATTTGATTGCCCAATTAAATTAATTCTATAATTAATTTAATTCATGTGACAACCAAAAACAATACCAACTATGTTTTATTCCGTTCATTTCAACCATAGGGTGTGACCTTGTAGGTTCTTGTAACGTTAGCAGTAATACTAGAACGGTTCTAATGTTACAAACAATGAGTGACATCTAGAAATGCATCATTGCTATCTAAGTTACAAGAAGTCCTGATTCGACATAACCTTTTTGTGATTAACCTTTCATGCATTAATCCTTACGTCCTTTATCTCTGGAATGGACACAAGTTATGGAATAGTCACACTTGCATAGTCCATCCCATGTTCCTTGATATCTTGAGTAGATTATGATATATAAATAAGTATGACATCTCATATCAACTTATTTGAGCAGGACCATGCATTTCTAGTCTCACTCAATCAAGTGGCCTAAGATATTACTCCCATTATGTAGGAGGGACTTATCCTATATTGATCAACCATATCCCTCTACATAGGTCGTGGTATATACAACATCAGCCTTTATAGAACAACTAGTTACGGTGTACGTTTGACTGTATCAAAATATACAACTCACGATGTTGGGATAATGATGATCTCAAGTCTGAGGATCATATACATATTAATCACTATGAGAATGTTGTGACAATTACATAATAATCCAAGAAACATACTCATAGCGGGTCAGTCCAATATCTTGTTCTCTAACACACATATTCATGCATTTATTTTGACACTCCATATCAATGACAACTCTTTATCATCAATCAACTACATGTTAGTCTTAATGCATTATTGTTGTCCTAGTCAACAATAATACTTGACTAAGGATCTTTTAAGAATAATCATATTATTCTCAGGACATTATTATAAAACAATTTATTTTTACACACAGAAAAGAAACTGAAATAATAATGGCAACGGCTTATATTAATAAACATGGTAAATCAAGTATGTTATAACAACCATCTCATGATTGATCTTTGGGCATACTCTTACACATATAACACCTAAAGCACACCTAAATCGCATGCTTCAAAATACATACACATAGGCAATCCCTTAACCACATATTCGATCATCACATTAAACCTCCAAAAATAATTCATGCCATTTTCATCTTGAACCGTACCTAAAAACTGACTCATTCAAGTATATAATATATGCATGCTTAACCATTACATACCTATATCTTAACCATCTTTTATCATTTAGATCCATACCAAAACAATCAACCAAAAACATTCATAGAACATATCATTACTTATATATACCAACCAAAATTATATAGCCAAAATACCATCAAATACATATCCATAATAAGCTATTTCCATGACCGAATACACATAAACATTAATGTCAGGATTAAGCCATTTTCGCATGGCTAAATATATACACACTTCATGACCAAATAAAAAAATTGTTAGCCTATACATGCCACATGTTCAAAGTTTCAAGCTTTCAAAATATCGAAATAGAAATTGATAGTGTGACGAACTTTCTTGATGATCCCCGAGCTCATAACTAGCTTCCAAAATCTATAAAACAACGAACGAACAAACACACAGTAAGCTTAAATAGCTTAGTAAGTCATAAGAAAATAGTTTGCTTTTTAAAGAACACATATAGTTTATACAAGTATGCCAAATTCTCCCAATCTTGAACACACATATATATAATCATATTTAAGTGATTACTTCATATTTTCATGTTATACACAATACTTACCTTTACTTTCAAAATTCATAGAACTCAAACATGCCTGAATTGTTTAATTCAAACCCACATTCGATTTTGCCATATCACTTCCTGTTGTACCATTCGAAATAAAAAATGATACTCGGATGGCTAAAAAGCTCGTACAATGCCAACGTCCCAGACGTGGTCTTACATGTATTCAAATAACGATGCCACTATCCCAAACAGGGTCTTACACGAAATCATATATGATGCCAATGTCCCAGACATGGTCTTACACGTAAATCTCAAATCGATGCCAACGTCCCAGATGTGGTCTTATACGATATCACGTATCAAAATTGTTGTGGTTCATACAGCTTTCAGATGTCGTAAATTAATCGAATTAAGCTCGTAATTAATCATCCTATGCTAAATTCAATTCAACATTGTAGTATACATACATACAATTCAATTCAACTATGTATAAAATAAATACATTCAATTTAACATCATTTATTCACTTACGAACTTACCTTGGACGAAGACGAACAAAACAAAACGACTATTCGACAACTTTTGATTTCTCCCGTTCCAAATCTGATTTCTTCTTTTTTTTTGATCTATTTCAATACAAATTTAACATGTTTAAT
The DNA here is from genome assembly GCF_007990345.1 of Gossypium hirsutum. Lineage (NCBI taxonomy): Eukaryota > Viridiplantae > Streptophyta > Magnoliopsida > Malvales > Malvaceae > Gossypium > Gossypium hirsutum. The sequence goes on along the minus strand of NC_053439.1, from coordinate 36,087,218 downwards.
CATATATTTATTCAAATTTATTCAAAAACACATAAATCGACAAATTACATTTTAGCCCCTAACATTTCACATTTTCTCGATTTAGTTCCTATTTCAAAACAACTCAAAATATTCAAAATTTCAACATACTCTAGTTGGGACAAATTTACCTTAGGTCCCTCGCAGCCCAATTCTATCATTTATTTCACATTTGAGTCACATAATTTCAATAATTCACAATTTAGTCCAAAATTGACATTTTTATAAAAAAATTCATTAACAAAACTTACATATCTAACAACAATGATTTATTTTCCATTATCAACTATCAAAATATTTATGCATTCAACAATGGCAACATTCAATACTTTAACAGTTTTGAAATCAGAGATACGGGCTAGCCAGATTAAGCTGCAACGATCTCAAAAACGTAGAAATCGTTAAAAACGAAGCTAAAACCATACCTATTTGGGCAGTGAGAGCTTGGCCGAATCTTAAAGCCAACAATGGATTTCTTCTCATTGAATTTTCAGTGAAGATGAATAGTGGAAGATGACAATACATTTTGTTTTATTTTAATTTAACATTATTTACTAATTTACCTAATTAACCACGAATAACATTAGTAATTACACCATGTGCCATTCAACTATCATCCACTATCACAAAAATGGGATAATTACCATTTAAGGACCTTTACATAAATCAAATCATAACAAATTAGCATATTAACAATAAGAAAGCCACTTTTACTTTCTATGCGATTTAGACCTTTTCACAAATTAAGCACACCAATAGATAAATTAAATAAAGAAAATTTTACACATATCAATTCACATACTATAAGCACGGAAAATAATATTAAAATATTTTTCTGACTAGAATTTGTGGTCCCGAAACCACTGTCCAACTAGGGTCTAAACCAGGCTGTTACAAACAATATGAAGTTTTTCGCTAAGTCCTGGCATTGATTATGATAATATATAATATTCTTTTTGTGGTGGATGCAATAACCTTTAGATATATTTTTAAATTAATAATTCATAAAAGCTTTAACTTGTGTTTAATGGTTATTGTTACAACCTTTTATGAATCACTATATAGTAAAGTTTATATTAAAATCTTTGAAGGATTTAGGATGCTAGAAGCATATTGAAATTCTCGAGAAATTTTTCATTTATATGAATTGAAATAATTTGAGCATATGTGGTAAATTTGACTTAGTGGATAGTAGTTAAAGAAGGATTATAAATGATCCAAAATATCTATTTGTGTTTTTATAAAAGAATCATGATTAAGGTTTGTTATGATTATTGTTGAATCTCTTGAAGAGATCAAAATATATTTCCCCAAATTTCCCTCACTCTTGACTTTTAAAAGAATGGTAATATAAATACTTAGCAAATACATTCAAATAGTCATTTGAAAAACTAGTATTCAAGATTGAATACGTAGAATATGAGAAAATATGTGATGTTTTCATGAGGGGGAGTAAATACGCGTTGCACTCTTTTTCCCTTGATCAATGTTTTATTCCATTGGGTTTTCCTAGTAAGATTTTTAATGATGCAGCATATTATGTGTGTTATAGATCGTGTACTCTTTTTCCTTCATTAGATTTTTATCCCACAGGGTTTTTCCTAATAAGATTTTAATGAGGCACATTATCTACCAATGGACATCCAAGGGGAGTGTAATGAATATCTTATTAAGTGGATGTTCATCATGATCAAGATAAAGTTTTGATGTACTTTAAATTCTAATAGTTATTAGAATTAGATCTCTACTTCTTTTATACTTCTTATGCCTATAAATAGAGACTCTGATGAAGCATTGTAATCACCCCTTTTGATTAATAAAGTACATTCTCTATTGCTTTCATATTTTCTTTATTTTTTATTCTCTCTATCTCTCTTTATTTTACAACAGTGTTTTATTTTATAATAGTGCTAATTTTATCCATATAAAATAAAGTCATTACTTGAATAGGTAATTAAACATCTTAATTATTAGTTAATTAATATATTAGAATTAATTATGTTAAGCTAGTATTGTTTTGAATAATGTTACTTTGCGTTATTTAGATAAAGTAAAAGACTTAATGCTCAATTTGGCCTTCAGATTATGCCTCTTCTAACTTTGGTACTTAAACTTTATTTTGTCCCAAAATGGTAATTAAACTATCATTCTGTTACTTGGTTCAGCCTTTTCTTGTAACTGTGTTAAAAAAATAGGTCGCCACGTGGTGCCAATTAGAATGTGCCAAGTGACACATCTAACTAATCACAATGTGCCACGTGGCAATTAAGTTTATTTAAAATAAAAATATTAAATTTAAATTAAAAAATAATTTTGACTTTGACCCATCATTAATTGGACATTGATTGATGTTGACCATCATTGACCGATGTGGACTGGTGTTGACCACTGCTGACCGCCCACGTAGTGATATTAGAACACGCCATGTCTTTTTTTAAAAAATATTATATATTATATTGATTAAAAATATTAAAAAATCATATCTAATATATAAATAATTCAAAAAAGTCTAAAAAATATTTTTTTATAAATTTCTAAAGTATATAAATATAAATTTTAAAAAGTCAAAATAATATATAAAAATAGAAAAAATTATAAAAATTAAAAAGAGGTATTTAAATTTTAAATAGTTGCAAATTAAAATTTCAAATATATTTATTCTAGACAATTTTTCATAAATTTTAAATTCTAAAAATTTAAAACAATATATCTAAATTCAAAACAATTTAAGTTTTTTTAGAATATATAATTTTGAAAATTTAAGTTTTCTTTTTTCAAAATTTTAAAATCTAAATATTTTTTTTTCAAAAATTTAAAATTTAAATGCTTTTCTCAAATTTTTATAAAATTTTCAGTTTTCTATATTATTTGAAAATTTATATTTATATATTTTATAATTTTATAAAAAAAATTTAAGCTTTTTTTATTTTATATATGTTATATATATGATTTTATACATTTTTAATCAAAATAATATATAATATTTAAAAAATATAAAAGGACACTTGGTACGTTCTAATAACGCCACATGGATGGTCAATGGTAATCAGTGTCGGTCAACATATGGTCAACTATAAATCAAAGTCGGGTATTTTTTAAATTTAAATTTAATGTTTTAATTTTAAATAGACTTAATTGTCATATGACACATTGTGATTGATTGGATGTGCCACATGGAACATTCTAATCGGTGCCATATGGCGAATGATTTTTTAACGCCATTACAAAAAAGGGATTGAACCGAGTAACGAAATGATAGTTTAAGTACTAATTTAGGAAAAAAAATAAAAGTTTAGGTACCAGAGTGAGAAAAGAGGCATAGTTTGGGAGTTCAATTGAGCATTGAACCAATGTAAAACTATATTGTAGATTGAATATGTTAAAAATGCTTTAATTATGATTTAGAAATTTTCTATTATAATATTTGAATTGATAAGTTAATATATTTGAATTATATTCAATAATTCAAATAAAAAATTATTTTATGTAAATTACTATAATTATAATTCAAATAAAAAATTATTTTATGTAAATTACTATAATTAAAAATAAAACATTTTAAAAATTGATTAAATATTAAATCAAAATATTTTTTTAGTTGATATTTAAAAAGAGCTAGTATATAATAAATTGCGAGTAAAAAAAATATTATTTTAGCTTTCAAATTGTACAAGTAAGGTTCAAATATTTTACTAAAGGGCAATGCACTATCCTTTGAATATGGCTTGTGGTGTCTAAAATTTTTATCCGCAATCATGGCTAATAGAATTCGACTAGATTGATCTGGTGAATAAAAATCTAGTGGTTGAGCCGATACAATAAAAATCAGAGAAGGATTGTATCAGTAAAATATTAGTCGGACTGATTAAAAAATCATTTAAATTGAGCTTAAACAAATATCTCTTTTGATCATTGTACTATAGCTAAATTGGCTAATTTAGCCATATATGCCTTTTGTTTTAATTAGCCTTTTAGGCCATTTTTATTTAAGCAAGGGAAATAGGCCGATTTTGGAGAAAGTATGTGAAAGCGCATCCAACTGGACACATTTTCACACTCTCTCTCCTTGGCCTTTTTCTTAATTTTGTTAGGGTTAAGATTTTTTTTAAGAATTAAGGTTTTTTAAGAATTAGGGTTTAAGGTTTTAAGGGTGAAACCATTAAAGTTTCTAGGTATATTTGAGGGGGCTAGGGATGCGATAATGCGCCTCTGAACACATATATTTCATGTGTTATGTCGGGATAAGATCATTACATTAGAAACTCATCCTATGGAAGTCAGGTTTTGGGGTGACAGTGCTTGATATAGTCACAGGTCAAAGTCTAAGTGGAGGTCCCAGTTGGTAGTTGTAATGCGGTCATCGGTTCAAGTATAATCGGGGGCCAATTGATAGTCATTATGCGGTCACGAGTTCAAGCTTTTTGAAGACCCGAAAATAATGCCTTATATATACCATACATAAGATTGATGTCATAATCATAAGGAAAAACTGAGGGATTTTCGATGTAATCAACGTAGTTTTTTTTCTCTATTTCCAAGCAGCTGGAATCTTTAACCTTTCATTCTTATCCAAAGGCTAACACTGAGGTGGACACAAGAGGGCTCTCAAGTAGAGAGTGGATATTCCGTTGGAGTAGAGGTCATACTCGGGTCGGTGCAACAAAGGTTGTAGTTATTAATGGGTTGTTTAATAACGACAACTGTTATCGTCCTGAAAGAAGCATCACCTTTACTCCAACGTCACAGATGCTGCTCGTTTGAGAGTCCTAATTTTCTATAGTGGTGCCGGCCTTCGGATAAGAAGGAAGTTTAAAGATATCGGTTGTATGGGGATGGAGAAAAAATATGTTGATTATAGTGGGAATTCCCATAATTTTTCCCTATGATTATGCCCTCAAACTTCTGTATGGTATTTATAAGGCAATATCTCCAGGTATTCGAAATGTTTGAGCTTGTGGCCACATAACGACTGTCAACTGGTTTTGCCGTTATACTTTGATCATGACCTCATAACTACTGTCGATCGAGACCTTTACGCAGACTTCCACCCGTAACCATATAAAACAAAATCACCCCGAAACCTGACTTCTATAGGATAGGTTTCCGAGGTAATGGTTTCATCTTGGCAGAATATATGAAATGTGTGCGACTCGGAGCGATATCGCATCACCAACAAATTAAGAATACCTCAAATCGAAAATTTTATTATTGACAATTTTTTTTAACTTTGTAGTGGGGAAGAAAATTGAGAGAAAAATATTGTAAAGTGGAGAGATGGGGACCGAGAGAGATGATGGGTTTAGGGATGATGGAGTATGGAGGGGAGCCCCCTTTTATAGGCATAGGAAAGGGTAAGATTCCAAAGGAAAAAATCCCCGTGGTCGAAAACCCGTCGCAAGACCAGCGTTTTCATCAAATATCTTTAAAACGTGCTTCAAATCTTATGCTGGATTCCCAAAGGAAAGCTCGCCCAACTGGATGAGCTTTCTTACCATTTCCACTAAAGTCTGCAAAAAGTAGCCTGGTCCCGGAAATCCGGGGTAATATTTGAAGCACTTTTTAAAGCACTAAATACCCTTTGAAGCATGCGTCTGATAAAATTATTTGATCTGTGAAACATGTTTTTGAGCACCGAAGAACATTTCATTATTATTATTCGATGACAACGCATCTTCTAAAAAGCATTTTGAAGCACACATTCTCTCCCTCCTTGTTCTGTTTTTCTATTCAAGTACTGAAATTCAGAACTTAAACATATAGAAAATTCATATAAAAAATTGAAGAGTTTCATTGCGAGTGTCCTCTGCATTTCTTTGGATCACCATTTGAAGATTTTTTTGTTCTAAATAACTAATTCGTTTTAAATTGAAATGAGTCGACGAGTGAAATTCGTCATTTACTGCGATGGTCAAATTTGTAATATGGAAGTTGTTGTATTTGCAAGAGCCTAATTCGTGGAATTGGCTTTCAACTGTAAGATTCAATTGCGTAAGCTGCAGACTAAAATCAGGAGGAGAGTTGGGTTCGAGTTGGGGAAAAATTTGAAGCTTGCAATGTAAATATGTAACATCTGTTAACCCCTTTAAGTATAAGCTATGTGATGTGAAAGGCGAGCTCGAGCTAGAGGCGATCATATGTCGAGTTTTGTGGAGTTTGCCAAGGTTGATGGAGCTAGTTCATCTTCAACCATTGTTGCGGCTAATGTAAGAACTGAAGTTGAAGCAGAAAGTCTTACTATACGGTCTTGTGGTGGGTTCACTGGTTTGTTACAAAACTCCTATTATGATGTCCCTAAAGCATCAATGGGTAGATAGTCTTTGGTTTTCGGCACCGATTTAAAATTCAGTGACCATTATCAGTCGAGGTATGAGTAGAACCCAAAGCACGACTCCTGGGCACGACATTCAGATAGTGCGTTCAATTTTGACTTTGGTGGTTCAATGTCCTAGGTGAAAGCACTTATACCGGGGGCCCATCAACCTACACCGATTCATAATCCAATACATATTTTTCCGAGCACATGAGGTATAAAAGAACTGATGACTTATACCCTACGATCGGGTCTAGCGAGGGTAGATTGAACCCTTTGGTTGAAGATGACAATGAAGGCGCAACTTAGGAAGAAGATGCAGCCGAGAAAGAACGGGTAGCAAATATCGTTGATGGATCAAAGTCAGACCCTAATCCAATTCAACAGTTCGATCCAAATTTTTTAGAACGAACAATTTTTTCAGAACTAGAGCAAGTTTCAACTAAGTCAGAACCTTGCGATTCTAACGATGATAGTTTGGACAATGATTCAGATCCAAATCCATGATTCAGGGCATATGAAGCTTCGTCCCACATGACCAATATCGACCTCTCCACTGAGGTTGGTTTAAAGTTCCGACAGTTAGCGTACAGAACGCCTGGCCATGCAAGCTGATCGCCAAATGTCCGAGTATTGGAAGTTAGCATGGAATACCCCAGCAAAGATGTTTTTATTGTTGCACTGAAGCGGTACAACTTTAAGAATGACGTGAAGTATCACATCACAAAATCTCAGTCGGAGAAATTTGAGGGAAAGTGCGCAATGCACGACAGGAGGTACAAATGGAAAATCATGACATCTTTTCAGAAGAAGATGAGCTTGTGGATGATAAAGAAGTATTTTAGTTCACGTAATTGTGTTGTAGTATGTGCATAATGCAATCACCCGATTTCTTAATATAATATGACTTGACTGGGGTCTTCGTTTTTGCCAATAATGTAACTTTAACTCTTAGTTTGTAGGTGTAAGTTACGATCATCCGAGGGTAGACTCTGACATGATATCTAACATTAATCTACCTATGGTGAAAACGAGTCACATGATTCTCATTCCAGTTGAATGCATCAACTTCGTATTGAAGGGGACGTGTCATTTTTTAATAACCTCATTTGTCAAACAAACATACGTTCATCTGGCTACCTTATTTCCAAAGCGGACGGTGGCATACGCTGGGCAGATAGCGGGCGGTCACGTTTGGTGCGAGGATGCTATGAAAGAAATTAAACAAAATACAACGAGAGCCAACACTGATATGCCACAATTTGTTCTAGCAGATTAGGCCCAATTCTATACTTAACGAGCTAGTCTTATAACAAATTAAGATAGTTTTCCCCTTCTTAGGATCTAGTGAATAAAATGAACATTTTTATGTGTTTTATGACCGTCTAGGCCAATCTGGGTCTAAGGGAATACTAATATGTTGATTAAGTGTGTAGGATATCATTCGAGGGCAAAAATACAATGGACTACTCTCGATGTTGCAATACGGAGCTAGGATGTCACAACACAGCAAGCAGAATACACAAGGATCAGTCTGCCGAAAATGTCGCGACATAGAAGAGATGGTGTCGCGACATATCCCTGAAGATACCAAGAATAAAGAAAATTGCCTTCGATGTCGCGACATAAACTTGAGGGTGTCGCAACATGTAATGCTCTGAACTTGACCCGATTCACTGGTTAAGTGTTACCACGTAAACCACTTAGCAAAATTTCGTAAAATAGTTAACAATTTCCTTTACATAAAACACTTTTCTGTTTATTTTATTTAAAAACTCCAAATAAAAGAACAAAGGAAAGTATTTTAAAAAATAATATTTATTTAGCATCGGACTTATTACAATTTACTACAACAAATAGATTACAAAAGACAGTCTCTTAGAGCGTAGTCCTACAAAACATTAATCTTTCCAAAACAACCACTATATGCATAGTATTCTACTTGCTGCATCTTTGGCGCATTCCTGGCGTTGTCTCTCCTAGCACTCTCACATAAACAATAATACCTGAAATATAAACATAAAACTAGTAAGTTCATAGGAACTTAGTGAGTTTTGAACACAACTTACTTTTCGACCTTTCTTGATAAATTATTCATCTTGAATATTTGGATTTTCACATGTATATCTTTGGTGAATACCTTCATATTATCAGTTGTATAATTTCATACATATACGCTACTTATCATTCATATCATATCATCATTCTTCCAACTACATGGCTGGCTCTAGGTTTTGACAGTCGATATTACCCTTTTCTTTTCTCTGTAGACAATTTTCAACGGTTATTCTCGAACAATTAATCGCGGCACTATTCTTGGCAGATATGCTTACTTTTCATACTTTCGATGGATACTCATACTGATATTACTAAATCAAATCATAGTTTAGACCATACCCTGATTCCACCTAAACATACTCATACTAATGAGGAACCCTCTAGATCGTTCATAAAAATTATGCACATTTTTATTATAGGGTATAAGACATCCCATATAACGAACAAATTAGATGCCATTAGACATCAGAACAAGACATAATACTATATAAACATAATGAATATCAGATAACTCAGAATTCCACCTTAATAGCATGGTCACTCAGATTGACGAACTCTTACATCGAATATGCCCATATCTAAACTGACAAAAAACCATGAAGGATACCCTTTTCTAACATATTGAATCGTACTTCTTTTCAAGAAACTTCTTTTACGACTTATTTGATTTATCACAAAACTTTTCACACTAAAGCTTCAGATAGATCATATCATTAACATAAGCCTACCAAAGTACGCCACTAGTGCTAGACAGAATATGCCACAAAGGCAATATAATACGCCACAAGGGCAATATATATAGTATACAATAAAGGCTAAATCAGAATACGCCATAGAGGCTATCAGAATGCCACCCAGGCACCCCATAAACTGCCATGTTTACGATATGGATTTACCTAAAATTACATCGCATAAGGTTTGCCCATCATCGCCCTAGAACACGCAGAGAACCCCAGTCGATAAATGCGGCTTATCCACCTTTTCCAAAATGTGCCATGACCATGGAATTTTCTTCACAACTTTCATATCAAAATTTGTGTTTACTATCCGAACAAACTTCATCGATTACCACCGCGATGACCAAACTCACATCACAACCTCTCCATATTAAAATGCACCCTATTCCCAAACATTTTCAATCTAACCTCGCATATCTAATATAAACTACACATTCAGGTAGGCTAACTAATTTTCCTAATCAAATCCTACTTCAATACATACTTCATACTCATCAACACAATCATATCTCACAGTAAACATTCCAGGCGTATACACATAGTTGTTTCACATAATTACATACACCCATACACATAGTTCATTATATTCTAGACTCACAAGGACCTATATCATGAATACATACTTATTTCCAACAACCATTCATGTACTAAATCATTGTTTCTGGAACATCAATCACAAGAGACTTATCTAAAAGACTTGTAAGAGTCTATATTAAGAACTCACCTAAGGCCCTTTTACTGTAGTTACTAGCTTTAGACTCAGACATCCAATTCAAACAAGCGGCAACAACTGCTTAAAGAACATGGATTCACTATTATTACCAATTTATAGAAAAATTGCTAATGCTTCATCTACAGAAAATCCTCATGCAGGGCTTCTTATTCATATCTTATTGTCAATATACTTTATAGCATCCTTAGTCTTAGCATGTAGAGTTGTAATACTTACCCGAAGATGGAATAACCATTCATTAACTAAGGACTCTAGCTTCCAGCTTAACAAGAAGAGATAAAATTTAGACTTTAAAAAAAGAATAAAAAAAAACATTAAAGGAAGAGGGAGAAGAACCTTTTCCAGAACCGTTCTCACACATATAAATATGACCCATCTTACTTAGTGGAACTTAACAAGTGTTACATATTTCAGAATTTGCCCTTCCTAATGGCCTACAAAAATATAGAAGAAACATAATTTAGTCTTTTCCAAATACTACTTAACCAGTTAGAGTAGTTGGTTTATAACCAGATCTAGTTACCAAGACTTACCCTTCATAGTACTTGCACAAACTAGACGTAATATACCTTTGGCGATAACCTACATAAGACTTACTTTTCTTTTATCGAATTCTTTCTTTTACTAAAGGACACATCAAAGGCTAAATCCTAATATACTTCCATGGGCGGATATTCAATTCGCCAAAATATTTGTTCACCAGAAACTACAATCTAGCGAACTAACTACCAGAGTGCACCAGAACAAACTTCACGTCTACGTGCCTTCAATTTGAATAATCCAAATTTATGGTGTGACACGACATAACTATGAAAAAGCCAATTGAATGAGTAAAGGTGTTTTCATCTACACAACCTAAATTAGCATGCTTAGTAGTCCTTACTTGACCTAATTAGGTCATAATACATATAATCTATAAAATACTTGCTGATGTATGTTTTCCATACTAACTAAAAATACGACTAAGGCAAGCGCACCAATCAATAATAGTATAGCTACGGTGAGTAAAGATATCATATCCACGAAGACTAAAAGTATTAGTAATTACTGTTTTCTTATTATTTAGTCGAGAAATTGGAGAGATGAGTTTTAAACTAAAATTACTAAACTAATTTAACTAAGAAATCAATAAAGAATGGATTTAAAAAATAATTGAATATTAACCAATGAGAGAGACAATACCCAAGAAAGAATCCACCTAAACTTCATCTATTATTATGACTCTGAATTAAATGATTTATTCACTTCGTGTCTTGATCTGTAGAACTCCCTAAATTATGCTAATATCTCTTTTGAGATATGTTTCTAATTAAAATCCCTATCATCGCATTAACTTGATCTATGGATTCCCCTATTAGATTTGACTCTAATCTGGTAGATTTATGTCAGCCTATTTTTAGGATTGCATGCAACTCCACTCAATTATGCTAGATCTACTCTTAAATAAAGAACTTTTGCTCCACTGAATTAAGCACATTAAATATGAGTTAATATATTAAAAATATTAAAAAAAGAAATAGGCACACATAATTGAAAACAAAAATCAAGTATTTATCATGTAAAACATAAATTAAATAATAGAATTCATCATAGTTTCATCTTCCCTAGGAATCTAGGGAACTAGTTCGTAATCCTGAATGAAAACATCTCAAAGACAGAAACAACCCCAAGAAACAAAGAAACTCATAAAAACTTCAAAAGAAATTAAAGGAGGTCTTCGATCTTGATGGGAATCTGCTCCAAAGTTGGCTCAAATGATGTTCTTTGAGCTATTTCTTCGATATTCTCTGATGGCTCCCATATATCTTCTTTTATTGGGTATTCATGGACTTCAAAATTCTCAAAAAGCCTAAAAATTACGTTTTTCTGCATGTTTAGGAAGCATGTTATGAAATCAACACGGGTTGGCACATGGGCATGTGCCTAGCCCATGTGGCTCTTGAAATCTGCTCTTTTTCTCTGATTTTTGCTCTTTTTGCTCCAAAATGCTCACCTAAGTATAAGAACATGAATTAAAAGGATTAGAAGCATTAAATTCACCATTTTGTGTAAAGAATCATCCAAAAATGCATTAAGAATGAGATTAAAATATGTTAGTTTTATCATTTATCAAATATCCCCACGCTTAAACGTTTGATTGTCCTCAAGCAAAATCCTCAACTCACATTAAAATTAATATTTCTCAACTTATAATTCTCATCAATAATGTTTGAAAATAATTCACCAATAATTATGCATTGACAATTCAACTAAAAGGGTACTAAAGATTCACTCAAATCACTTAAAAGTGTTTAAGGTTCAAGAATAAGCACTCAACAGTCGAACAAGATTCATTACCATAAGCTTGCTTGAAAATCAAATCCCCACCACTATAAATGATATGATACACCAATCAAAAGGTCTTTAAGAGGTTGTAATGGGGCTTAGGTTAAGGGTGTGGAGAAAGACCGAAAAAGTTGGTTATAATCGAGATCGAGTTAGTAAATTACCAAACTAGAAAAAATAAACAAATGCTGAATTATAAGCAAATGCATCAATCAAGAATATTTAAGAATAAAAACGAGCTTCTTCTCAAAATATGAATTAATTGTTCAAGCTCAATCAACAAATAACTAATTAATAAACAATATTTTTTTTGATTTTTTTTATTTTTATTTCAAGAACAATAAGAAATAATTCAGCAAATCAAATATAAGAACATAACTAGGAAACTATTCAAATCAAATCTCGACAAAAAGAGGAGTCAATAAAATAGGAAAAAGTCACAACAAACGAAAAATGGGTTATGGGTTAATATTAACAGGTCAATTAAGAAAAGGTGTGTTAGGCCCATTCACCTCTAAACCTCATTCGTTACCGGAATAGGGTTACAGAGCATTATCAAACTTTTAACTCAAACAATCATACAATTAGTATTCGTTTTTTAATCAAACAAAAGCCAATCAAATTCATTCATGCAGTCCCTAATACGAGCCCTCGAGGTCCAAAATAGATATTAAAAGTGGTTTGGGACTAAACCGAGCACTCAAGAAATTTTTCCCAAAATTCTAAAAATTTTCTTAGAATCAGAGGACACATGCCCGTGCTCTGCCCATGTGGACGAATATAGGCCATTTTAAGGTCACTTTTCTCACCCATTTTGACATAACATGACAAATATTTCTTTTACTTATACCTATCTATTTAACTCTTTTAATTGATTTATCAAATTCTATTACTAATTACATGCATACGAATATTTAATATTCATATCCACAATTCAAACTATTTCATCGCCAAACCAACCCTATAAATGTCATATAAACCAAAATTTACATTACAAAAACTACCAAAAATAACGGGATGTAGTTTGATGTGATGATCTGATCCTTCAACCTCATGCTAATCTACAAGAAATATTAAAAAATACGAGTAAGCTTAATGAAGCTTAGTAAGTTCATAGGCCTTAAATATAAATCTTAATGAACATACTAAATAATTCATTTAGATTAAGCATTTCACAACATTTCCTGCCAATCAGAACTTCGATTGATGAATTCACATAATTGAGCTCAATATCAATAACTATTTAATTTCTTTCACATAATCCCTGTAATACTTACCAATCCTTACCAAATTAAAGAACGTCTAATGGATTTGAGTACATCGTTTTCTTGATGCCATAGTCCAACTATGGTCTTACACAATTGCCATGGCCCTGCCATGGTCTTACACTCGTAATGTCATAACCTAGTTATGGTATTATCATTAGGATGCCATAGCCCAGCTATGGTCTTACACATATATATTTACTGCCATGGTCCAACTATGGTCTTACGTTGAAGGTGCCATAACACAGTTATGGTCTTTCCATTACAATGCCATAGCCCAACTATGGTCTTACATTTGAACATTGCCATGGTCCAACCATGGTCTTATCCGTCAATTCATCTTATGTCATGGAACGATTGTACTCAATCCTGCATTCCACTTAATTTGAACTTTTCAATTCAATTTCATATATTTACCATAACCATATTTCAAAAACAAAAACTTGAAATAATAAATTATATCATTCCTAAACTAACAATTAATCATGAAATTTCAACCATATGAACTTACCTGGACCAATTTGTAGAATTTGTTGTAATTCAGGGACTATTCAGCTCATTTCCCTTTTACCACGATTTTCTTCGGGTTCTTGATCTATAATATAAAATTGTTCATTCATTAGAATCTAATACAATTATAATTCACTTCATAATTTATACCTTTCAAATTTCAAAATTACACAGTTACCCTAACTTTTACAATTTTTTACGATTTAGTCCCTCACCAATTAACTCATCAAATGATCTAATTTTTCAAAATTAACACTTTATCTAAATATTATAAGCTACTACACAGCCTTTACTAAAAAAGCTTTAATACCAAACCCTAAGATTTAATATTTTTCACAATTTGGTCCTAAAATCAATTTCTATTGAAATTACTTGATAAAATAATCATATAACAAAATTAAAAATTCAATTCCATGTTAATTCATCATAAACACCCAACACTCATCAATGGTAACTTTCAAAATTACCCATTAAATCAAAAACTAATTAATTAGATAGTTGGATCTAACTGTAAAAGTCTTAAAAACACAAAAATTACAAGAAAAGAGCAAGAATTGAACTTACATGAAGTAAAATAAATAAAACAAGCTTAAAACCTTCTCCTATGGCGTTTTTGGCTGATTAGTTGAAGAAGAATAGCCTAGAAAAGTATATAATTCAATTTATTTAAGTTAACTTGGAAAATTTTATAATTTTTCCCTTAAATCACCTAATTCCAAGATTTATTTTCTGCTTATGCTGCCTCAGCCATTCCTTGGGTATCTAATTGCCCTTTTAGTCATCCATTATTTACCATTTATACTTTTTAATCACTTTAGCAAGTTTTGCACATTTTTCAATTTAGTCATTTTTAATTAATTAACGGAACTTTAATACAACCTTAATGACACTTTGTAAATATTTATAAAAATATTTACGGCTCGATTTATAAAATCGAGGTCTCAATCCCTCGTTTTCAAAACAAATTAATATAACAAATATTTCTAAAGCATAATTCACTAATTCATAAGCCTTCCTAAATTCACAATCGACTCATAAACACTATATAATAAAATTTACGAGCTCACTTGTCGGATTTACTAGTCTTAAACCACTATTTTTGACACCACTAAAAATTGGGTTGTTACACCAATGGGGTTCACTAATGGGTTAATTAAAAACGTAGGCTTTTTATGGGATAAATGGGTTAAAACGTAAGTGCCTTTATCATCTCAGTATATCAAATTAAAGGTGTAGTCTTGACATTCATAATTGAAGCAAGTTCTAGAATAACAAATCAAGTTGACACACTCATAACTAATAATAGAATGAGTATGAAAAATGTATGCTCTAAAAGCTCAAAATCTCACAAAAAATCATGGTTTTGATGTCAAACTTGTAAATTTCAAACTTCAAGATAATACCTTAATTTAGGGAAACAACCTAAAATTTTTAATTTCGAAAAATAAGTTATCATGCCTGATTCTCTCATGTCTTAACGTTTAAATCAACCAATGTACAAATATCTACAAATTAATCCAAAACACATCAACAAAAATCCCAAATCGAAAAAAATTCATTCTAATGGAAGTATGAGAAAATCACTTAAAGACAAGAAATAGTTCAGGAATTTTCTAATAATTATATGAATAATCTCCCCACACTTAAGATGTACATTGTCCTCAATGTACAAATAGATATAAGCACGGTATAAGCAGAATATCATAAGTGAGGGAGAAAACTAAAACTGCCCTGAATATGGATGAATTCACCCGAATTATGAAAACCGGAAATGTAGGCAAATCTAAATGCAGTGCATGGTTCCGAGCAAACTAATAAGAAAATAAACACAAATAATGAAGAAGATTAAGATGTTACAAACTCGATTAGAAATAACCATAAAAATAAAAATATAGTTCAAAAGATAATAAATGAAATAAGTCAAAGAAAATAAAAATTAAACAACTAAAAGCAAAATAAAAAATAAAACTAAAAATAAAATCAGTGGTCTTCATCGTCGGAGGCATCGTGATTGTAAGGCACCGGTGCTGAAGAGGAGATGTGAAGGTGCTGATAGATCTGCTGCAATGTCACATCAATACTGTTAAACTGCTCAAACCAATGTCGCTCGAAATGAGTGAACCATTCGAAGAGGTCCGCTAAGGTGGTAGCAAATGTAGCAGGATGATGACTTAGAGATGGAGGATGAGGTGGATCCTCATGGTGGAAGGGGACATAATCAGTGAAGTCCACATGCTAATCCTTAGGATCAAAATGATATAATTGGTATTGAAGAGGATCCACTCCACGCAGTTGCTCGATCATCCTCATCTGACCTATACTCGAGAACCCTTGCGGGGTCATTTGTCCAACCAGTGTGAAGGAGGCAGACTGTTCCAAAGTGTTGAGGATGCTGAAGTGTCATGCGAGGTGAGTCACGTAAGGGCCTAAACAGAAAGGGCCCTTCCTACTGTGCTCTGTCTGATGGTGGACAGTTAGGGAATGAAATAAGCAAGATTAAAGGTGCACCCCGTGGCTATGCTACACAAAAAATATGCATCGATTGTACCGACGACGCCAGTGCTCTCCTTCTGACCGGTCAAAATGTGAGCCAACATGACATGAATATAGCGTAAGGCCAAAGGTAGGGAAGTCACCTTCGATTGACTCGTATCATAGGGCATCGTACTCCTAGTAAGGTTGGCCCTGCATAAAGAAGGCGAGTAGTGGATGTGCATATATAAAGTAAGAAAACCCTCGGCACGTATGAACTTCTTAGTGTAGAGTCCTAATGCAATGCCGAACTCTAGGACGCTTATATGACGCGTCGCGCCATCGAGTTTGAAAGTAATAGTGCCCAGATCACCATGTGTTGACATCACTTGTTGTAATAGGAATGCCGAACAAAACTCGAGAGTAAGCTCCAAGTAGGTGAGTTCGACTATGGAGAAGAATCGGTCTTAAGGAGCTGTGGCAATCAGTGCACATACTCTATCAACTAATTGGACCTGTTTTGCAACGGCTCAATCAATGCAATGGCCTAATCCAAACGGCCTTTGTTGAAGATGCTGATATAGGTCATTTTGAGACTCTGAGAAAATTGGAAGCATGGATGGCATGCATCAGCAGAAGCGCCCAAAAAAGGGTCACGACAGCAGTCTTCCACTTCTTCGAAGTGGGGACGACGACTTTGGATTTTCCTCTAATGTTCATCATGAAAAATCTGTAATAAAATAAAACAATCAAATTGTAAAACCAAATGAAGCAAATAGGCGAACCAATCATAATAAAGGCAATCCAATAACTCATGCAATAATCGAAGTCAACATCAACAACTCGACGAAATACAATAATTCGACAACGAAAATAATATAAACAATAATCCTAGAGGAATACCAAAAGAAATAGGACTTAATACTAAAAAATTCAAGAATGGGCAGTAATAAAAATAATAATATGGTTGGAATAATCAATAACAGTAAAAGTACTAAATAATAAAATAATAAAATAATAAGTAAAAATAATACTAATACTAATAATACTAATTAAAAATAATACGAGTAAACAAGGTATCACAAAACAGGTTCCACTAGGATTAAAAACAAGAATAATGATAATAAAAAATTAAAAATTAAAACAGTAAACAAATAATAATAAACTAATGATAAGAAAACTGACAATAATAAGAAAAATAAAATAACAAATAATAATAAGTAACAAGAAAAATGAAAATAAATAAATAAACAAACAAATAACTGATTAAATAATTTGAAAAAAAAGGAGGGAAACGCAAACAGTGGGGAACTGACGATGGTTGGTGGCGGTGATAAGAGGTTCGCACGGCAGAGAGGGGTCAGCTGTGGTAGAGACGGTGGGCATGGTGCGATGCAGTTGTGGGGGGCGAGGGAAGAGGGGAAATGAGAGAATAAGGAAAAAAGGCTGGTGGCTTAGGGTGTAGGGGCACAGGTTTGTCTCGTTGGAAGGAAAAGGGAGGGTTGTGAGCAATGGGGCGGTAATGGGGAGGGGTTGGTGGCAAATGGGAGAGAGGTAAGGGGGTGGGGTCAACGGAATAGAAGGAAAAAAGAAAGAAAGGGGGAGGGTGTGGGGGTAGGGGTGGTTTGGTTGGGTGAAAGGGAGTAGGAATTATGGAAAGGAAAAGGAAAGGGAAAGGGAAAGGGAAGGTGGTTAGTGATGAGGAGGAGGGGACGGACATGGGGGTGACGATGGCCGAAAAGAGGGAAATGTTCGGCGACGGCTAGGGTTTGAAGGTTGGAGGGTAGGGAGAAAGAAGACAAGTTAAGGGAAAAGAATAGGGTTTTGGGGGTTAAAAGGGCGACACGGTCGTATAAGGGCCTGTGTTGGGCCATACGGCTGTGTCACATGCTCGTGTGGATCTGTCTCAGCCCGTGTGCGTTTGAAAATTCAAACTCAGTCTTCACACGGCCTTGAACACGCCTGTTTAAATAATACAACTAAAAATGCTTAAAGTTAGCTTTTGATTCTAAGTACAAAAATAAAATAAATTGTTGTGTATTTATTACAAAAACTTCATACGAAACGGAAAAACAACATAAGAAAAAAAGGAATATAAAAATTTAATACTACAAGAATTAAAGAGGAGTTATTGTTATTATTAAGAAAAAAAGGTTATTAGAGTTTGTGTGACCTAAATCTCGTCACTTGTTGAAGAAATAAATAAAGTGACAAAATAAACTGGACTTGGCCTTCGCGGTATGGACCATGCCGCACAAGTAGAATCTGTATAAAACTATACTTATTCTATTTGAAATTGGTTAGAATATGGTTTTTCAACCTTTAAATAGATGTAGTCGAAACTCTTCTTGTATAATTCGTTTTTCAACGTTAGTGAATTTCTTCTTCTCTGCCCGTAATTTTTCCCTGAAAGGGTTTCTAAAATCTGTGTGTTCTTATTTTTCTTATTTTGCGATCATTCTATTGCCATTATCGATGTCTATTATTACAAACTAGTATCAGAGCTTTTCAGATTGCTTATCTCGATCACAGTAATGGCGAAAATGATGTATGATATTCTTTTGTTGGATCGCAACACCGGATTCATGTTGTGTTAGGTAAAGATGCAAGTAGTTCTTGCGCAGATAGATTTGGAGGATGCCCTACTAGGGTTAGATAAGATGCCTCCGACATGGACGCTTGAAGAAAAGAAGCATAAAGATCGAAAGGCTTTAACGCAATTATATCTGCATCTGTCGAATGAAATTCTACAGAACGTGTTGAAGGAGAAGGCCGCCGTTGCGTTATGGGCAAAACTGGAGCAGTTATGCATGCCAAAAACCCTAACTAGCAAGTTGCATCTGAAGTAGAGTTTTTATTCTCATCATTTGGAAGAAAGTATGTCTGTGCTCAAACACTTAATCGTGTTTAAAGAAATTGTCCCAAACTTAAATGCCATGGAGGTTCAGTATGATTAAGAAGATTTAGGGTTAATTCTACTTTGTTCATTATCCTCGTCTTATTTAACCTTTAGAGATACAATTTTATATAGTCGAAAATCTTTCACAATTAATAAAGTCTATGCTTTCTTAGCCTCGTATGACAAGATGAAGCATTTTGTGGCTGGATCTGACTCTTAGGTGTTGACACCATTTTTTGGATGAAAAACGGGGTCGACTGGGATTTTGAAAACGAAAACGGGATTCGCCACCAATCTTTTTTGACAAGGTGTGATTGGATCACCTCAAAAAATGGTTGTTTTTAATAAACGGTCTGATTTTATTAAAACAACAAGTTTGGTCCACGAAATTCAGAAAAACGGATTCGGGAGTCGGTTACGCACGAGGAAGGATTAGCACCCTCGATACGCCCAAAATTGGTACCTAGTTGATTACATAATGTCTTAATGTCGAAAATTGAAAATTTTGAAGAATTTTAAAAATACGATCCTTATATTATTAAAACGTTGAAAGTTTTCAGAAAAAGGGGCGTATTTCACGTTATTCGAGAAAGAGAATCATATCCAGTAAGTTAGGACACAATGTCTCGAATTCCTGATACGCGAATAAAAAATGCTAAAATTTACCTGTTTAAAAGACATTTTAGCCATCTCGGATTTAAAAATGAGATCACGACCAGTAAGTTTGGACGCGATTTTTTAATTCCGAGATCATTTAAAATTTGAGTTTGAAAAGATTTGCATTTAGATTTATCGTGAAAATCGAAACCCAGTAAGTTAGGGTGCGATCTTCTCGAATCTAAACACGAAATGCCATTTTTAAAACAAATTTTGTTATGTTGAGTAAAATAAAACACGAAGTTGTTGTAAAGAATGTGAAAACTAATTACATTGTGGATATGTATATTAATAATTATAATGTAACATGAATAAAAAATAAATAAATAAAAACGAATTAATAGCGTACTACATAACGAACATATAAGCAGATAAAAAAATAAAGCATTAAATATAATAACAATAAAAATGCAAAAAAGGTTATACGTATGTATGTATATATAAAAATATAAGAAGTATATATATAGAAATGAAAAAGAATGCATAAAAGAATATACATAAAGTTCTTAAATATATAAAGGTATATAAATCATATAAGGTATAAAGTGTAGTAATATATATATTAGAAACATATATACATAGATAGGTACGTAGATTATAATAAAGGAATAAATGTGTGCTTATATATATTACAAAATATGTATATATATTAAGATAATAAAACACATGCATATATCGATTGTAAAGTATAAGTAGATGTATATATATGTATATATTTTAGAATAGATAATAAAACAAAATACATAATACTTATATAGGGTAAACATTTGATTATAAAATTAATAATAATATAATAATATTGTATAATGATATTAATAATATTTAAACAGTTAATTTTGAATAAATAACCTAAACAGCAAAAAAAGGATTAAATTGAAGACAAAACTAAACTCTGGGCTCAAAATTAAAAAATAAAAACAACTAAAAGGATTAAAATCGTAACGTGCATAAAAAGGAGAACCAAAAGGGAAATAATCCCTCACCTATTAAACGGTGTCGTTCTAGCATGGTCTTGTGCAGGATAGCCAATGGACCAAATCGTAGAAAAAACAATACCGGAGGGCAAAATTAAAACAAATGCAAAAGGGGACAGGACCCAATTGTAAACGGCCTCAAATGCGGAAGGACTGGGGACGCAAATAACCCCTCTGGTCCAAAATGCGCGGATCCTAGGCGGTTCGGGTCGGGTCGACACGCGGACCCCAGGGCGAAACGGCGCCGTTTTGGTTTGGCTATTTAAGCCCGAAATTCTTTAAAAAAAATAATTTCTTCTCTGTTTTTCCAAAAAAGGGTTTTGCTCTTTGCAGAGGGGTCTGAGAGCCTAGACGGCGTCCGGCCAATCGCCGCCGTGTCGGCCACCACTCACCGACGCCGGTGCCGCCGTGCACGGCGGTCGGAGGGCCAAAAATCCCTCTTTTCGACCGATCTAAAAGCAGGTTCTTTTCTTCTTTTCTTTTAACTCTATTTGTATATATATATGTATATGCTACAGATGTATAAAAACTAGTAAATCGATAGGTAGTTTCGAAATAAAAATAATAATAAATAAATAGATAAAAAGGAAAGAAACCTTGAATCCTTTTATGCTTTTTTTTTGCTGGAATCTGTTTCTCTTTGCTTTTATATTTCTAAGTGATGTTTCTTTTTTACAAAAGAAAATAAGGGAAGCCGATCCTTAAAACTATAGCCAAGTTCGGCTTTTATACATCTTTCCTATTGCTAGTGCTGTCATTTCTCTTTAAATGTTTGCAAGTACTTGATGGCATGACAATGGCGGTGGAGCAGAGGCAAGTGGAGCACAGCGTTTAGGGCAGTGGCAAGTAAGGTACTAGGGTTTCAATCTCTGAAACTCTGGTCTCACGTGGGCTTGACTTATTGGGCCAGGGTGCTGGGTTAATTTTGTAAATGGGTTAGGGGTTTTAATTTTTAATTTTTGGGTTTGTAATTTATTTGGATACTGGGTTGGGTAAAATGGGCTGTACATTAGGGAGAGGGTATCATTGTTCATGTGAGACAAGAACGAAATACTAATAATAATTGTGGGAGGACACATGAACGAAATCCTCGCAGTAAATTTAAGGGTAGATCGAGATCTTTAAACAGAGGAAAAACATATAACTTTTGTAAGAAGAAATGACACATTAATTCTAAGTGCTATAAGTTACAGAACAAGATCAAAAGGGAGGCGACGAATCAAAGGGGAAAACAACCAAAACAATCCGGTGAAGCTGATGTTATAGAAGACTACAGTGATGGTGAACTCCTAATTGCTTTTGCTAACAACTCTAAGTGAGCAATGAGTGGATCCTCAAATCTAGTTGCACCTTCCATATGAGTTCCAATCGGGATTGGTTTACAACATATGAAACAGTGTTTGAAAGAGTTATTTTGATGGGAAATAATGCTTCATGTAGAATCACTAGTATTGACACGATCAAAATTAATATGTTCGATGGAGTCATTGAAACACTTAGTAACGTGCGACGTGTACTAGAATTGAAGAGAAATTTGATTTCGTGGAGTACTCTTGACTCAAAAGGGTATAAGTACATAGCTGAAAGTGAGGTTCTAAAGATTAGGAAGGGTTCTCTCGTTGTGATGAAAGGGCAACGAAAGACTGCTAAGTTATGTGTTTTGCAAGGTTCAATTGTTATTGGTGATTCAATCGTCGCTTCCTCTTTCTAGTCAAATAATGATGTTACAAAACTTTGGCATATGCATTTAGGGCATATAAATAGAGTAGCATGATAAAATTAAGAAAAAGAGGACTTCTTGATGGATAAGACATTAGCAAATTGAAGTTTTGTCAGCACTACATTTTTGGGAAGCAAAAGAGAATTCGATTCACCAGAGGAATCCATAACACGAAGGGAACGCTGGATTATATTCATTCTGATCTTTGGGGACCATCTAGAGTGCCTTCGAGGGGTGGCGTTAATTATATGCTGACGTTCATTGATGATTTTTCCAGAAAAATTTGGGTATTCTTCTTGAAGCAAAAAAGTGATTTGTTTTCCACGTTTAAGGCTTGAAAGACTACAATCGAAAAGCAAGCAAGAAAACAAATAAGACACCTTCGCATAGATAGTGGCTTGGAATTCTATTATGATAAGTTTAATGAATTGTGCAAATCAGAAAGGATCGTAAGACACTTGAAATTTTGCCATACTCCACAATAAAACGGCGTTGCAGAATGAATGAATAGAATAATCATGGTAAAGGTTCGATGTATGTTGTCGAATACTTGTTTACCAAAGTCATTTTGGGTTGAACCGGTCTCTACTGCATTTTTTTATTAATCGATTTTCTTTCGTTGCCATTAAGAAAAAGACTCCACAAGAGGTATGGCCTGGTACTCTTGCTGATTATTCTGGTTTGAAGATTTTTGGGTGTTTTGCTTATGTTCATGTTAATAATGGTACATTAGAACCTAGATCTATTAAGTGTGTTTTTCTTGGATATAAGGCTAGTGTTAAAAGGTATAAGTTATGGTGTCTTGAAAATAGAAAAGTTGTGATTAACAGAGATTTTAGTTTTTATGAAACTATTTTGCTGCCTAACTTATTGCTTAAAGACTCTTCCAATAAAGACCAGTAGATATCAAACACACATGTGAAGTAGGTGGAGTTTCAGATCGATCTAGGATCTACAACAGAGTCTACTCCTCAAGTTAGTACAGAAACTCAGAGTAGAGTTGCTTCTTTACCATAATATTCCATTACTAAAAACAGACCTAGAAGAGAAATTAAACCTCTAAAGAGTTTGCCGAGACTAATCTAGTTACTTATGCTTTAAATGTGGTTGGAGATATAGATGCAAATCAAAAGCAATCTACTTATTCCGAGGTAGTTAGCTATAAATATTCAAAAAAGTGGATGATTGTTATGCAAGAAGAGATGGAATCACTCCATAAGAATATAACATAGGACCTAGAGAAGCTTCCTAAGAGTAAAAGGTTATTTGATGTAAATGGGTATTCAAGAAGAAAAAATGGACTCTAGGAGTTGAAGAACCCAGATATAAAGCAAGGCTGGTTGCAAAAGGCTATAGTCAAATTCCAGGTGTAGACTTCACAAATGTGTTTACTCTAGTTGTTAAGCACAGTTCGATTCAAGCCTTGCTTGGTGTTGTGGCCATATATGATTTGGAGCTTTAGTTAGATATAAAAACAGTGTTCTTGCATGGAGAAATTGAGGAATATATTTACATATAACAACCAGAGGGTTTTATAGTCTTAGAAAAGGAGGACTATGTTTGTTTGCTGAAAAAGTCCCTTTATGGCCTGAAACAGTCACCTAGACAGTGGTACAAGAAGTTTGATTCAGTTATGACTACTCATGATTTCAAAATAAGCAGCTTTGACAGTTGTGTTTATTTTAAGAATAACAGTGATGATTCATTTGTATATCTACTCCTCTATGTTGATGACATGTTGATCGCAACCAAAGATAAATGAAATATAAGAAAGGTCAAAACCCAGCTTAGTAAAGAATTTGAGATGAAAGATTTAGGAGCAGCAAAGAAGATACTTGGGATGGAGGTTCTCAAAGATAGAAAAGCATGAAAATTGTACCTAAGTCAGAAATGGTACGTTGAGAAAGTTCTTTACAAGTTTAATATGCAAAGTGCCAATCCTGTTAATAATCTATTAGTAGCCCACTTCAGACTTTCATCGGATTTGTCTCCGCAATCAGATGGTGAGATTAACTACATGTCACATGTTTCATATTCTAGTGCAGTAGGATCTTTTATGTATGCTATAGTTTGCTCACGTCCAGATTTATCATATGCAGTTAGTGCAGTTAATAAATACATGGCGAATCCTGGTAAAGAACACTGGAAAGCAGTTCAATGGATTTTCAGATACTTATGAGGTACTATTGATGTTTTCTTATAGTTTGGAAGAACTAGAGATGAAATCATTAGGTATGTTGATTCTGATTTTGCCGGAGACTTTGATAAAAGAAGATCTCTCACAAGGTATATCTTTACTATTGGAGGTTGCGCTATCAGTTGGAAAGCCACTTTGCATACTACAGTTGTTTTGTCTACTACTGAAACTGAGTATATTGGGATTGCTAAGGCTTGTAAAGAAGCTATTTGGTTAAAGGGACTCTATGGTGAACTCAGTAAAGACTTTCAGATCATTACAGTGTTTTGTGATAGCCTGAGTGTCATCTTCCTTACAAAGGATCAAATGTTTCATGAGAGAACAAAGCACATTGATGTTCGGTATCAATTTGTGTGTGATATTATTGCTCGTGGTGATATTGTTGTGAGCAAAATTAATACTCATAGTAATCCTACAGATATGATGATCACTTCCTATAACCAAGTTTGAGCATTGCTTGGACTTGGTTGGTGTTCGTTGTTGAAGAATACCCTTTTAGGGGTTTCACCGAAGAGGTGGAGAACTTGTTCGTTGAGAATTTGTGTCAAGGTGGAGATTGTTAGAGTTGTATGACCCGAATCCTTGTTAAAGAAATAAAATACAGTTCTAAAAGAATGAGATCTTTGTAGGGCTTAAGGTCAAGGGCCGAATTTTTCTTTTAAATAGATGTAATCGAAACTCCTCTTGTATCATTCAGTTTTCAACATTAGTGAATTTCTCCTCCTTTGCCCATGATTTTTTTTCCAAAAGGGTTTCCACGTATAATTTGTGTGTTTTATTTCTCTTTTTTTATTACTTTGCGATCGTTCTATATTACCATTATCGACATTTAATTTTAACGACTACTATTTCATACTAAAAAAGATTATTAATAGTTTGCAATGAGGAGTAATCCCAAGTTACTAATAAATGTCTAAATTAAAAGGCTTATATAAGATTTTATTTAATGAACAGCCATTTGAGTTTCATAATTAGACCATGTAAAGTGGGATACTTATTAATTAAATATATATTTCAAAAATAGACGATTGACATTTGGACTTAAGTTTGATGGTACAACTTAAATTTTTCTAAAGAAGATGTGAAACAACACACGATGCGACATAGGCCATTGTTTCAATGATCTAATTGGCTATTAAGGTATGACATTGGGACATCATGTGTACAACGACCCGACGTGAACCTTCGTTTGATGTAAAGAGACATGTCCCTTAACATGCCTTTTATCTGTTGCCTCTATAAAGAAGTTGATTTGTTTTTGCCCTTTTTTTTATGACATATATTCTTAACAATATATTCTTAACAATGTTCTTAGTAAATATACATTTCTTAACCTCATATTCTTAACAATATATATTTCGGAATTGAATTGTTTATATCAAATAAATACTTAGTAAATATTTTTAGTTTACTTGAAATTTTATGTGCACTATATTTATACTCAATTAATACACATTGATGAAATTTTTTTGTCACTAGAAAAAGAGAGATTACTACTAAAAAAAAGATATTGCAACTAATATTACTTGTTGCCTTTTGCTGTTGATGATGATGGTGATGGTGATGGTGACACTGTAAACGGACAACTCTGTTTCATTCGTAGCAGTACGTACTTTTTATTACATGAGACAACAAGCATTGGCATTCTCATCGTTGAACATGTTGCGGACCGTGTCATCTCCACGATGAGTCACTCGGAGGTTGCCATGCCTGTGTCCAAGGTTGTAGCCATGCCTGTAATAGTTGTAACTTTCTTTGAACTCGTTTGTTGTGTCTTTAAAGTAATCGTCGGTAGATGTGAAGTACAATGGAGAATCGGGGTAGGGCCAGAATTCAGCCCTCTTTCCAGCCCTCCTCACTTGCTTCAGCACCTTGCTCCGGTCGACGTACCCAACAACTGTTACCTTCTCCATTTCTCTATTCACCTTCACCGAATCGATCCCTAACACACCATTTATATTATATTTGCTTCAGCTAATGTATCTATTAAACAAGATTTAGTAGTTTCTTCTATTAAAATGTAATGTATGCATAGAATCTAACAGAGAAATACCTCTAACCTTGTAAATGGCGTTTTTTACTACACTCTCGCAACCAGTGCAGCACATCCTCACCTTGAGGTCCACGGTCTGAATGTAAATTCATGCGGGTATGTGTCAGTTACGGATATGCTCAAATTTTTTTAAATTTTCTTTTTCTTATATTTGAAATTTCATTCCTTCGAACTCCATGTTTCTATTATATGTTTGACACATGTGAGAATGCACTAATACTTGGAGAAAACAAAAAATAATACTTGGAGAAAACAAAAAATTCTAGTAACATAGCTTTTGATTTTAACACTAAAGATTTGAGTAACATAAGATTATTCTGCAGGCATGTTTAAATGAAATTAATTGGCTGTTCAAATTAAACTCTGTACTAAACATTTCATTGTAACATGAGAGATAAAGGTAAGGTTTTAAGTGATATGCCAAATAAAGGCCCCTTACTAAAAGTGAGATTGTATGTTGCCCCTTTCATTTAAAAAATGAGTAAATTAGTCTTTGTACGTTATATTAAAGAGTAAATTGATCCTTTTATTTAAAATTTTCATTCATTTGTATTGTTAAAAATTAACGTGTGACTGATGGAATAATCAAATAATGGCATGTGGCGTGTCACGTGTACCTCATACTGATGTACAAGCACCAACTTTTTACAGTAAAAATGGATGAAATATTTAACAGAATGATTAGTTTGCTCTTTGATGTAATCTACAAGGACTATTTTGTTCAATTTTTTAGTAAAGAGAGCAAAATGCAATCTGACACTTAGTACAATGACCTCCACACGATACTTTGACCAAAAATATTATGTAAATAATAGGAATATCTTGTTTCAAGGATAAGCCTTTAACCAAGCAAAGGAAAGCAATGAAGCAGTGTGCCATGAAGAACCATGGTGAAAGATGAAGGTAAACAATTAAGATACATAGATGGATCAATACACACACAGACAAACTTTGGGGGAGGAAAGGGAAACCCGCAAAGAAAGGGATTAACCCTTAGGCATGTTGTAGTAATTGATGTTGCTACTGTCTTAGTACGCTAAGAAACAGTATGCGAATGGCGTATATAAAAGAGCCAAATGTTGTGGCTCTTAAGGTAGCCATAGAAATAAGTCTGTTCGAGCATATAAAGAGAAGGACAAGGAGAGCAATTGATGAAAGACCCAATCCAATCCCAGCCTCCGCATCTAAGTGTTGGTAATATATTCCAAAGTAATCTGATACTATCCAAAAAAAGAATCATTCCTTGTGCTTATATATATTTATAGATCGTGGTTCCCACTAATATATGGAAATTATAATAAATCCTACGGTAAATTACACCCAAAGTCACTAAATTATTAGTAAGTTTAGGTTTTAGTCACTCAACTTTAAAAAAGTACAAAATGGTCATTGAACTATTTGAAAGTTTTCATTTAAATTACTAAACTGTTAAAATTAATGTTATATGACCTTCTCTATTCGCACTGCTTGTACCAATTGAAACCTCTCATTCCCCTTTTCTTCTACAAATCAGTTTTTTTTTCATGAAACAACTTTGAACATCATAAACTTGTGAAGCAAATCCAAACAACCTTCTTTTTTGATCTCCAAAATTGACCATAAGATCGACTTGGTTCTAAAGCATGTTCTTCTACTCATTATGGGTACTAATCCACCGTACCGATCGTCAAATCGTCTGTTGAAACTCACTAGTCGGACTTTTCAAAAATTAAACTTAACAGCCCAGTGACTAAAGTGATTTAAATGAAATTTTTCGAATAATTTAGAGACTATTTTGCAACATTTTAAAGTTGAGTAATCAAAACATAAGCTTACTAATAATTTAGTGATCTTAAGTACAATT
Organism: Gossypium hirsutum; assembly: GCF_007990345.1. NCBI lineage: Eukaryota > Viridiplantae > Streptophyta > Magnoliopsida > Malvales > Malvaceae > Gossypium > Gossypium hirsutum. The sequence goes on along the minus strand of NC_053439.1, from coordinate 36,058,447 downwards.
TACCCTGAATGGTATGAAAGTTTCATGTTAACGCTCGAAATGTGTGGGTCAAGCTAACATAACATGACTGATACTAACACATTGAAAAGGGAATATCAGCTGATTTCTGATATGCATGAGGCTAGGAAAGATGGGTTTTGATGCAAAAGGGGAAAAATATTTCTAAATTCTCATCTTTTGATACAACGTGCTAAGGATATTTTATACAAGCCTTGAGAAAAAGGGAACCTTTACTTTTTTGCCGACTAGTAGCCATGAAAATTTCAATCGAGGATTTTAAGACAGAACAGATGCAGTGTTATTCCACACAAAGAAGCAAATATCTCGAAATAATGTATCCATAGAAGATTTTATAATTTATGCCATTGTGGCTTATTCTGCACCACCTTTTTGGTTACTGATTTTCACAAGGTTCGATGCTTTTACTTTGTTGTTAAGTTAGTGACAATTTGTTGATTACCAATGGAATCGTCATTTTGTTTATTAAAGATAACAACAATCTTTTATTCTCCTTGCTTTTAAGATCAACTTTATAGTTAATTAGGAAGAATCACCTCCCGTTTCTTTTTTATTATTTATTTTAATATAAAAAATATTTTATTTAAATTTAAAAAGTTGTAATTGATGTTCAAGACTAATTATATTTAAGATTCAAACCATCGTTAAATTCATGAAATACAATAAAAAAAAAGTTTATCTTAGGATTCCTTTAGTTCGGCGGTGTGTTTATCTGTAGTTAGTGTAAAAATAACAGTGGTGGTGAGATTAGATATTGTAGCGTGCGACAAAAAGAAAACTAAACGTATCGCATTGAAAGTAAATGTCCATCCAAAGAAACCCTAAGATATCACATTTTTTAGGCCCGATAATAACATATACCACATCATATTATTTTAATGTTTATGAATAATATAATACATTAAGAAACAACAAATTAATTCTATTACTATTATTTAACTCTAACAAACAAACAAATAAACAAAACTAAATACACAAAGGGTAAGTCCCAAGAGGACTCAACTAAATTTCAACTTTATATTTCGTATTTTGTATGTGAGATTCAAGATTTAATAAAAGAGATTTATCTCAAATTAATATGATCCTAAAAAGCAATATTTTAGATACAAGTAATAACATGCCACGTCATGTTTTTAGACTGTATGAATAATATAATGCATAATTAACTCTTATTACTATCTTTTAATTCTAATAAAGAAACAAACAAAATCAAATACTTAAAATATTTTAAGTCCCAAGAGGAGTTAAGACTAAATTTTAAATAATAACATACCCTCTTCGTCCGTAAGTCACAAGAGGAGTTAAGATTGAATTTTAAATTATATTTTTTTGGTGTGATTTTTAAAATTGAGATTTAATAAAATTAATTTATTTTTTAATAAGATTTTAAAACTCCTAAAACTCTAAACCCTAGACACTAAACAGTAAAACTTATACTCTAAATATTAAATCATAAATCTTATTCGACCTTAAATTTTAATCCCAACCTTAATTTAGTTCTTTCCCTAAAAGTCTAATCCTTAAAATTCAAAAGTCTAAACTCATCGTATCATAAACCATAAATCTAGTTTAATATAAAAAATTCATATTACTATAATTATTTGTTATTTTTATTTAATTTATAAAAATTAATTAAGGTTAAAATAGTATTGAAAAGATTTGATCTAGTATTAAAAACGGAATGATATTAATTAATTTCTTTTAAAACTGGACTAGCACATTTTTATTAAAGACTTATTATCCCAATATAATTTAAATTTATAAAGAATATATATTTGTATATAAAGCACCTGAAAATTATAAAGATTAATAACTCTACATCAAGAGAATAAAAAAAGTTCAAAGAAAGTTGCTTAATAAATGTGCACATAATTTGGGAAAAAATATTCTAATCGAAATTTAATGGCAACCATAAAAAATTTAAAATTTGAAAATTTAAAGATAAATTGAGATAACACCATTTCGTGTTTACATATTATATATAGAAATAATTATATTTATCTAATATAAAAATAAATTAATGTATTTATTCATTTAAATGTGTACAATTAATAAAAATTAAAGTTTTATATATATATTTCAACAAAAATCAAACTTTAATGTGTATATTTGCACAAAAATAAAAAAAATTTGTATTAAATTGTACAATGAATCAAAGTTTATACATGATTTTAATTCTTATCTCAAAATTTTATGATGGAAAAATTTTAGAGAAATAAAATATTGGTAAAAAGAATTAATGAGCAAAAAATAATTTTTTTACAATGAAAGGAAATCGAGGAAAATTTAAGGTTGATTGTGTAAGGAAGGTGAAAGTTATTTTATCGAAAGATTTTCATTTTTACTTTGATTTTAGTTTTACGGTGTGTGTCTCTCCTTCTATGGATTCTTTTTTTTTTCACCTTATTTATATGTAATTTAAAGGGAAATAAATTAATAAATTTTTTTATAGATTTAAAATATTTTAAAAAATTTTAATCTTATATTTTAAAATTGTATCTTGAAATTTCTAGTTTCATAATTTAATTATTTAGATATAAAATATAATGCGATCATAATTTAAACATTTTGGAAAGTTTTTAATTTTGTACAATTTCTTTCTTTTTTTGTCACCTTTAATTATGTTGAAATTCATTTCCTATTTAATAGATGCATATTTAAATTCTCAAAAATAATCTTCCCCCACGCTATAACTTGAACTCAAAACATGAATAATCAGAACATTTATAACCAAATGGGATGAGATAGGAGTGAACAAAATTCGATTCGATTTAAAAAACTCGATAAAATATTCAATTTTGAATTCAATAGTTCGAGTTATTTGAGTTAATCGAGTTATTCGAATCAACTCGAATAAGAAAATTAAAATTTTCAGTTTAACTAAATATGAATTACACAATTCGAGTTATCCGAAAATCCGAATAAGAAAAGGTAAAACTATGTCGTTTTGATAAATATTTACCTTTTCTAAATTTAAAAGTCAAAACTATTAAGTTAAAAGACAAAATCATTATATTGTTTATGTAGTTAAATAATCTTGTACTTCGTATACTAGTTAAATAATCGGCCCATATAAACGCAACATTGAGTATAAATAATAGTATACGTTAACTCGACTCGACTTGACTCAAATTTTTTTGACTCGATTCGATTTGATTTGAAAAAAAATTCAAATTGAGTTCGGTTGCTAAAATAGGATTCGTCAACTCGACTAACTTGAAATTTTTTTACTCGATTTGACTCGATCGAATACTTACCCCTAACATGAGGTTCCTAAAAAAATTAGAGATGTATTTTATTTTTATGATATTTGAAAAATTAAAAACCTTTTCAAATATTTGCATATGATACATTTCAATACCATATTTATTTATTTTGCATCTCACCATGACATGTTGATGTTATTTTTTAATTATAAACATACAAAATGTAAACAAAATTACTTTATATTGAATAAATTATAAACTTGTTGGAGGAGTACCTAAGTCTATATTGGATTACAACCATGAAATTCACTAAAATTTTTAAAATTCATTCATTCCATTCAAGTTCAAGAGCCACGAGACTTGCCTCAAAGATGAACCATTAACCAAGCCAACATTGAATCCTAACGTATCAGCCCTCTAATGCACATTTTCTTTCTTATCCAACTAATACAAATCGTCCTATACATATATATATATATATAATCAATTCAAATAATAAAAATAAATATGTCAAAGGATCGATATAAACATTATACCTAAAACATGAAAAACAAAAATACAATAACTTACTAAAACATATACTACAATGAGATAAAAAAAAATTAGCATGAGAAAATAAATTCGTATAAAGGAGAGACTTTTTTCTACATAAAATTTCCAAAAAAATGACTAAAAAAACTCATTTACTCATTTACACATACCTTAACTCCATGAGAAATTCATCAATTTTTCTACCTACAAAATTTTAGATGTGTTCATAAAACCACCTTGCTAACTTGAATTGCCAACACATATATGATGCAAATTCCTTCACTATAAAATGCATTATATAGTAATAAAATGAAAAGTTAGAGATGTTACACCCCAAAATATAGGAATTAGTTGTAATGAATAAATAAGAAATAAGTTTTAAGCTTGATGGTTAAGTAGCTTGTATACTCTTTAAAGGTTTTTGGTTCAAATCACATGTCTCTCATTTTTTTTCCTTTTAATTTTTCAGCAAACTAGGATGAAAAATCACATTAAGATAAATATTAAATAGAGTAAAATTTAAATAAGAATGAGTAGTAGTTTAATTGGTTAAACATGCTTATTTTTCCCTCTTTTGCCCAAGTTCAAACTACATTAATCTAGGTTAGCGATGGATAAATTTATTTTGGGTTTTGGGAAATGATGGTTTGACATATTGCGGTATGGGATAAAGTGGATTTGTCCCTATTTTTTCCCTATATTATAATCACCCTTCTTTTTTCTTCTTTCTACATTTCTTCATTTTTTTCTTCTTTTCTCCGTCTATTTTCCTTAGCATGTCGTGTAGAGGGAGAGAGATTTGAGTGAGTTCTCACTATTTTTCATCCTTCAAATCTCAAAGAAGGTAAGGGCCTTGATCTAGCTTTAATTTAGAGTTCCATGGAAAAAAATCTATGTTCTTCAAGAATGAAGGTGGAGGTTATTGGGTGTTTGGGAGTGTTTGAGTTTGAGGAAGTCTCTACCCATCTTCTCATATTTTATTTATTTATTTATTTAAAGCATGTGTTTTTGCATCCTCTCGACTCTTATTTTTTGTGGGAAATCTTGTGTGTTACATGATTATTAGTTAAAGAGGCTGGTGAATCTTCTAAAGCTAAGGGTAAAGGCAAAGTGGTGGAGAGCTAGGCAAGAAACTTTGTTGGTGTTCTTCTATCAAGGTGGTACCCTCTAACTCTTCTATGCTTCTTGATAAGTCATAAATATGATGCTTGTGTGATAATGCATGCATGTTATATGTATTTGGGTGGAAATCATGTTTGGATGATTTAAAATGAAGCTAAAAACTTAGTTGTGAAATCTACCAAAAACAAATTATTACATGAATAGTAAGTTTGAAAATTTTCCATAAATTCTGTAAAAATAATTAAGAATGATCTATACATTTTTGTAACAGAGAGTCAGTCTAGTTTTTTTTAGAACAAACAGAGATTGATTTCGAATTGTATTTTAAAAGATATGAATTTTTGAGTGTTGAAAGGTCATAAAAATCTGGCAGCAGAATTATTATAAAATAGATTTAGCAGTGACTTTGAAAAATAACCAAAAATTTCAAAATATAAAATAGGAAATGAGCCTTATATCTCTATAACTGTACAGAAGCCTAGTTTCGTTTAAAACAAATGGTGCTTGATTTAGAGTTATATATTAAGCGTTATTAATTTTTGAATGAGAAAATGTCAGAATGTCAAGGTAACAGGCTGTCACATCTCATTAGTTAATATTTTAGTTGGAATGATAAGCAAGTTGAAACGAGTATGAGACTCGAATGTTATGGTTGTATTTTTGTGATTATATGGTTGATGCTTTGTTTACGCTCAGCCTTCGGGATCTAACCTAACTAGCGGCCATGAGTGGCACTCGAGACAACCTTACGGACACCCGAGATTATTTGACTAGCGGCCATGAGTGGCGCGGGACTATCTGGATACCTTATTCTTTGAGCAATATGTACAATCTAACAAGTTTGACAAGTTTGATATGCAAGTGATTTGATTATGTAAATTTAATGACTCATGATTTTAATTATTCAATACTCATGTCATGCTTCTATGTAAACATTTGATTTGCATGCTTATATTTATAAATTGCTTGAAATATGGTAGATTTGTTGTGTACCACTAAGCTTGTAAAGCTCAATCTCCAAATTGTCTTCATGTTTAGATTTGTAGACTTTTGTTCGTGAATTGCTTGAAATATGGTAGATTTGTTGTGTACCACTAAGCTTGTAAAGCTCAATCTCCAAATTGTCTTCATGTTTAGATTTGTAGACTTTTGTTCGTCTCCGAGGAACATCATCGGCGAGAGACTTCTAGCATCACATATTTAGAGTACAATACCTTATCTATTAGTGGGTATTATATTCCTAAGGCCTTACTTGTAATTTTTTGTAGGTCTATAACTCATTTATCATTTTTGTTATTTTGACTATTTTGATATACAATGATATTGGAGCTCCACATATTTTGTATAACTACTTTATTACTATTTTCAGTATAACTATGTATAGTATTTTTCTCTGATATAAAATGTATTTCAATTTTTTAAATTATTTGAAAATTTTTGTTGGGCTGCTCCGGTGACCTGATGTAGCGTCGTATTATTCGAGTACCCCGTATTCAGGATTAAGGTGTTACAAAACCACCCCTTACCCAAGCTAAAATTTTGGGTAAATTACCCTATAACCCTTAAAAGTTTGGAAACCTAGATATTTAATCCTTTTTCCTAACTACCATAGGATTTGATTTCTTTTATATTTCAACTTGAATTCTCCCTACTTTCCCTTTAAATTATTATTTTCTTTTCTCCTCTTTTTCTTTTCATCAAATTGGTCATTCCATTGCTAAAATTATTTTTTGCTCTCGATATCAAATCAATCATCGATAAATCGATTCTATACCGATTGTTGAGTTTATCATTGATAACCTCTGTAATTCCATCAAGTTCGGTACATTCATCTCGATCTAAAGTTTAGGACCCCAAATTTCATAGAATTTGTATCCAATATTGATTTTTCAAATCAATTAGTCGATCTTTCACGGTTCTTGACGAATCTTTCTTTAATATCGTTGAATCTTGATAAATCTTAGAAAAAAACCCTAACACATGTACAAATGTCATTTGAAGGACCTGTTATAGGTGCATCGGTTTAGGCTTGAACATGAGGGACGTCACTCAGAATCTCGGTGAAAGGTGTGTGTTTCTTTACAAGTGAATCAGGGCAAACCGTGCCTCGAGATAAGGCCAAATGAGTGTGTAGACCACAAGACCCCTCACACGGCCATGTCCCCTTGAAACCCTAGGTTTTTCAATTCTCACATGGCCTAGGACCTTCCACAGTGCCTGCCACATGGTTGTGTCTCCCTTATAGGATGATTTTGCAAATACCGCATGGTTTCATCTTGTTACACGACCTGGACACATGGCCATGTAACACCTCCACACAGCCATGTGTCCCCTGGTTTGTAAATTTTATAGTTTTACCCAGAATTTTATGATTTGTTCATTTCAACATCTGATTGATACCCAAACTATTTTAGTTTATTATATTATTTAATTAAGTCCCTGATATTATGAATTATTTTAGAATCCATGAATTGACTGGTCGTATTAATATGATATTTGTAGATTTACATGAATTGTGAACAATATGTATGACTATTGTTTCGGTGTTTGCGACTGTACGTATAGTATGCTTTATAACACTGTAACATCCTTAACCCGTATCCGTCGTTTGATTAGGGTTATAGAGTATTACTTATCAACCAAAAACCATACAGCAACATAACATTCAATAAATTAAATATATTATAAATCATTCAATCACATATATTTTGTCCTTAAATCGAGCCTTTGAGACCCTAAAAATAACTTGAGAGCAGTTCGGGACTAATTTTGAACAAATCAGGAAGTTCAGAAAAAAGTAGTAAAATTTGAAAATAGGGGACACACAGCCGTGTGGAACCTCCCAAGCCGTGTAATTTTCAAACAAGGGATACAAATCCGTTTCCCAGCCCGTATAGGGTCAAACGGTCGTGTCACACGCCCGTGTGCTAGGCCGTGTAACTCACTGACTTGCATACAAAGAAACTCTCAGATGACACACAGTCGTGTCGCCAAACCGTGTGCCTCACACGACTGAGTCACATGCCTGTGTCTCAGGCTGTGTGGACCCAAACATTACCTAAATTCAAGTCATCCCTAAAACCATTCCATGCATAATTGTTCAACCATCCATGCACACCTTAAAGGAATCTAAACATCACCTAAACACACATTAAAATACCATTTCAAGATCCTAATTCAACTAACCAATATGCCATTCAAAGGCACCACAATATACCAAAACATAACATACTAAAACAAGTTAACTTTACCATATTTCAAGTATCATAACTTAGTTAAACTTCTTACCAAAATATACTACATATTGACTAAATTTCCAACCATTCAAAACATATCATAAAGGAGCCCTATACACAAGCACATGAAAGTGACTAATATAACATATCTTGGTAAACATTGAAATGCACCAAATCATTATAACCTCAAACATACACATACCAAAAACTTACATTAACATGTCCACTAAGTTCCATTTCAAAATGACTTATATATGCCATTAATAACCTTGATCAAAATGTTCAAAAATTACCAAATAGATTGCTAGATAGTGTGATAGGTATCCGACAAGCTTCCAACCAAATCGAGTTTCCGATGATCTATAAAACAAAGGAAAGAAAACTACGTAAGCAACAAAGGCTTAGTAAGCTCGTATAAACTTAAACTCAACTTACCATTTCTATTATATAATTCATAAATTAAACATAGTTTAACACCAATGCCATAAGCTTGGCAAAGCCTAATCAACATCACCAACCAAAGTTAGTAATATTCATCAATAATATAGTTGAAATTAACTATAAACATGTAAATTTCCATATATACAGCATCATGTAATTCATAATTCCTTCTACCATGTCATGATTTAATCCATTTTCATACTCACCATTTCATTCCCTTTCCTTACCCGTTGAACCATCTAGAATTACATCAGATACTCGGAAAGCTCACACGAAGTGTGTCTTTACATATAACTGTAACATTTCTTTTGCATTATTGCTTACACGAGCTATGAAATAGGTCTGCTCACACGAGCTATGGGTCAGAATGTAAGCTACACAATACTGCTCACACGAGCTGTGGAGTATCCACAACAAATGCAGGACCTCAATCATCGGTAGGACATTCAAGACCATCACTAGAAACATGAAATCCCTATTGACATGTCATTTGTATCCTAATCATTTGTATCTTAAGAATTCCTAAGGTTCAACCGGGACTTAACATCCGTCAATTAGTCATAACATTGATACTTTTTATATATTGATTCTTTTACGCTAAACATAACATAATAAATACTCAACTTAAATAGAATTAATACAAATACCGTTCATACGAACTTACCTCGATGACTAAGGTGTAGAAGTTAGATTGACTAATCCGAAGATTTAGTTTTTCCTCGATCTAAGTCCGAACATGGTTTATCTTGATCTAAATAGATAATTTCAGTCAATTAAGTACTTCTAGTATTCAATTTAATCCACATTTCATAATTATGCAAAATTATTAATTTACCACTAATATTTTAAATTTTTACAATTTAATCCTTAAGCTTATAACTAAAAATTTAACCATTTTAACCTAAATCCGTGTTAACCATAAGTACAAGGGACTTTGATACAACCCATATTTACCATAATTTCATAATAAAACCCTAGAATTTATACTTTTAACAAATTAATCCCTAAATGTCATTTTCATAAAAAATCACTTTACAAAACTTGTTTATTTTTCAAAAAGGGTTGATAATCTATCAATTAACATCAAGAATCATTCCAAAGCATTCATGGAAAGTTCCTAAACCTTTAAAATTTTTACAAATTAACTCCTGGGCTTAGCTAGATTAAGTTAAAATGATATAAAAAATATAGAAATCGTTAAAAAAGGGGCCTCGAAATCACTTACATGCACACACCTAAGCTAACCAAAACTTCAAGCCCTAGATATGGCTATTCTTCCTTCAAATTTTGGTGGAGAAGATGAATAATGAAGGTGAAGCAAATTTTGTTTTGTTTAATTTAGGTTTTATTTATTTAATTACCATTTTAACCTTAAAAAATTATCATAATTACAATAAAACCTTACCATGTACATCCACTATCTCATTTTAAATGGTTTATTTACCATTCAAATCCTTTAGTTTAAGGTTTCGTAGCTATTAAATCCCTTTAACAAATAGAACTCAACTTTTAAGCTTTTTATAATTTAGTCCTTTTTACTTAATTAACTATTCAAACGTCAAAATTTCTTAACGAAACTATAATGCGACCTTAATATTATCTCGTAGACACTAAATAAATAATAAAACAATAACTCACTCATTGAAATTGTGGTCCTGAAACCACTGTTTCCAATATCACTAAAAACGGACTGTTATAGACACCATTGAACCAAACACTTAATAAGCATGACTTCTACTACTAAGCTGATCTATTATAAGCATATTACTTGTTACTGTATTGAACTGTTATAAGCATATTAATTGATATTGTATTGAACTATTATAAGCATATTTATTACTACTGTATTCTTCTATTAAATACATAATTAAATGTTACTATATGGATCTTTTGAGCTTGCCATATTTTATTACATGGGGTGGGACTATATGTACGGAGGAAGTATTAGCAGCCTGTTTGTGCCTTTTATGTAACAGCCCGTTTTTTAGTAGTGTCAGAAATAATAATTTCGGGGTCACAAGTCCGATGAGTAAGTTCATATAATTAGTATTTAAATTATACGAGTCAATAGTAATTTTATTATGAATTTTGATGTGAGGAATTTTAACCAATAGAAGTAAAAGTTAGTATAAGTGGTTCGGTTCAAAAGTCAAGTGTTATTGAAAACAAGGTATTAGGACCTCATTTCTGTAATTTAAGGCTGTAATTTTTATTAAATATTTATAGAGTCATATTATATATGAATTGAGGCTTGGTCTAGTAATTTTGATGATTTATTGCTTAATTACGGTAAAAGGATTAAATTGTAAAAGAGGTAAAAGTTAATTGCTTTTGATATAAAATAGTAAAGGGACCAAAATGGTAATTAAAACCACAGTAAAAATGTCCAAGAAGTGGTGGATATGATTAAATCCACTAACTTTTGGGCTATTTACTCATTAGTCCTAATTAGTTAGGATTCAATTGAAAATTAAGTTTTTTTTAGTTGGAATTTAATAAAATTGAAGGACCAATTATGTAATTAAACTCTCGTTGAATGGTAAATATACCATTAGAAGGGATAGTGGACAGTATTAGGCTTATAAATGTTGAAAATTATGAGTAATTAGGAAGGGCAAATTAGTAAATTGGTAATTAAATTAAATATAATAAAGAAAACAAGTTAAAATCATTTTTAACTTATCATCTTCTTCATAGTTTTGAACTAAAACCCTAAGAAGCCAAATGAGGGAGTTCGATTAGCTTTGGTTCTCTATTTGGTAAGCAAATCTCACATGTTTTTAGTAATTTTTATGTTTTTGAACTCGTATTAGTTTAACTTAGCTAACCCGATGACTAAATTGTATAACTGTAAAATGTTGAGGATTATGCCATTGATGAAATTGAGATGTTTATGAAGTTTTATGTTAGATTATTAAGCTTGGTTATTAAATAGGACTATTTTGTAAAGTGATTTTTGATGATTTTAACGTTTAAGGACTAAATTGCTAAAGTGGTAAAATAGCATGTACTTGAGGTGAAATAATTGAAAATATGGACTGTTGGGAGGTCATAGATGATTCGCTGAATTGTGTTTTAAGAAAAAAATGGTTAAATTTCATATTTGGGGCTTAAGGACTAAATTGAATAAAAGTAGAATATTGGAGGCAATTTTGTAAAATATTTAAAAGGACTTAATTAATTAAAATGAGTTAATTTTACTGTTAGAATTAGTTAGTTGAATTGAAATATTATTTTAGATCAAGAATGAGTGAAAACTCGAGGAAAAGATAAAATTATCAAATAGTCCCTATACATTTGTCATTGTTGCAATTTAGTCAGGTAAGTTCGTTCAGTTTAATTTTATTACATTTAAAAATGAAATATATGAACCTAATTGCATAACATTAAATTATATTGATGTGTGTAATTGAAAATGAAAATAATGAATTGATATTACGTCGATCACTGATTGAGATACTCTGAGCCATTACTACAAATTAGTCCTGAAGTTCATTTAATATGAACTCAATTATATTTCTAATTTTTTTATGAATGTTAGATCTTAAATAATGTAAAATTACTAATATTAAATTGATTTGTTCATAGAATAGGAATTGTAAAAATTTATGAAAATGATAATTCCTGATATCAATGGAGACAAGCTACATTCGCACGTAAGACCATAGCGAGAATATGGAAATTATTCAAACGTAAGATCATGGTTGGACCATGGTAGTGTATATATGTAAGATCATAGCTGGACTATGATATTCTAATGATAAGACCATAACTGGGTTATGGCACTGTAACACCCCAAACCCAGCCTGGACGTTATGGTCGAATCTGGTGATGTCACATGGTAGTGTATTTGAAAACGTAGCTTGTGTTGGATAAACCATAACTTCGCTTAATTCATTTTTCGTTTAGAGTTTATCTTTTATTAATTCTAAAATTGTGATTTTTAGTTAATCATTAGTTTTCAGGATATTATACGTTGCGGAAGTTTTTCTTTTAAATATAAAATCCAAATTTTAAGCGAAAATCCATAGAGGCCTTTATTACAGTAAAATACCCCAAATAAAATTTTAAAAACTTAATTAAATACGAAACAGTAAAAAGGGGTCGTGTGGCCACCGCTGAGTCCTCCGCTGCTCTAATTCGCCTAAGTCTGGGGATCACCTGTACAGATAGAACATAATGGTGAGTTTACGAAAACTCAGTGTGTAATCCCCATATAAACAAGTAGTCAGAATGCAATCATAGTCTGGGCCTAAGCCCATTTCAGCACAGTCACCTCACTTGCAGTGCTTCCAACCAAGATACCCAAGTTCTCAGACACAGTACAAGCTATATAGGAGTAAGTGGATCCTATATCTATCAGTGCAATATAAGGTACATTATAAATAAAGAACGTACCCGTGATAACGCCCAGAGCATTTCTATCCTCTCGGGGACGTGCAGCATAAACTAAAGTCGGGTGTCTCACCTCAGTATGACCAGCACATCTACCCGGTGCTCTTTGACCATGGCCTAACCCAATACCACCTCTGGCCTGACCACAGCCTCTCGATCGCTGCTGAGCTGCTCCAGGTGGTGGTGCAGTACCAGTACCCGAAGCTTGCATCTGATCGAACCTCTGCGGACACTCTCTAAGACGGTGCTCTAATGAACCGCTCCTCAAACAGGCCCCAGTTCTTTTCCAACACTCGCCCTGATGGCATCTACCACAGTCAGTACACGGCGACTGTCCAGTAGCAGCAATAGGAGCCCCAACCCTGATTGGCCCATCAACTGTAACCTTTTTCTTAGGCCTCTGAACGAAACTCGAAGGCTCTGAATCCCTCTTGCTCCTACCCCTCTCTTGGTTCTGGCGTTCAGCGCACTTCACTTCCTCAACGATTTTTGCCTTATCAACCAGTACAACAATGTCTCGCTCCATCTGTGGAGCTATCAAAAGCCTCAAATTATCCATGAGGCCATCCTCGAAGTGAACACATCGCCTGTACTCAATCGCCACCATACCTTGCGCATAGCGACTCAATCTCAGAAATTTGGCTTCATACTCGGCCACTGATCTACCTTCCTGAGTTAGATTTAAGAACTCCCTCCTACGGGCACCCACATAACTGGCCCCTACATACTTCCCCTGGAAAATAGTCTTAAAGAACTCCCAGGTCAGCCGGTCGGGCTGAGTGCCCTCCTTAACAGTGAGCCACCACTGATACGACTCATCACGTAGCAGCGATACAGCACCCTTTAATTTCTACTCGAGAGTGCAGTCCAGATCATCCATAATCCTCTCTGTGGCCTCTATTCAATACTCAGCCATATTAGGGGCAACTCTAACAATACCCCTGAAAAGTTAGCTCCGTTAGACCGGAGTCGTTCCGTAACCGACCTGCGGCTTCCAGCTCCAGTATTGGCCCCAGCGACCCTCTCTAAAATTCTCAACATGGCCTGGGACAGTGCGTTGTCCCCAGCCGCTCGATCATGAGACCCGACCTCAGCCATAGGTGAAGTCGGTGTCTCACTAATATCCAAATTAGGCAGATTGTCAGATGACGAAGACCCAGCTTGAGCACCTTTACGGCCTCTTGTACTCCGTCTGCGAGTACCCCTGGTGCTCATTGTCTAGTTACGTTTTATCTGTATTAACAGTTTTATGCATCAGTTTACAGTTCCAGTGTTTATTAACAGATATTTTATAAACACAGTATCAAAAGTGTAAAGTTTGTTTCGTACATCGCAGTGTCAATCAATGTATATCAGTTTTACTACAGTCTCAGTATACACTATTTTAAGTGTTTTCAGTACAGTCTATCTATAGTAGTCTCAGTATATACTACCTATAGCAGTTTCAGGATATACCATCAAAAACAGTTTCAGTTTAAACAATTCACAATGTCAAAAAACTTACTAGATCGGCATCGGAGACTCGGTGTACCACACTTTCGGTAAAAACATTTAGAAATCAATTCTCAAAAATCACATCTTAAAAACCTACATCCATAGCCGAGTTTTGCAACCTGGCTCTAATACCACTATCTGTAACAGCCCAAGCCCGACCTGGACGTTATGGCTGAATCTGGTGATGTCACATGGTAGTGTGTTTGAAAACGTAGTTTGTGGTGGATAAATCGAACTTCGCTTAATTTATTTTCTATTTAAAGTTTATCTTTTATTAATTCTAAAATTGTGATTTTTAGTTAATCGTTAGTTTTCAGGACATTATACGTTGTAGAAGTTTTTCTTTTAGATATAAAATCCAAATTTTAAGCAAAAATCCATAGAGGCTTTTATTACAGTAAAATACCCCAAATAAAAGTTTAAAAACCTAATTAAATACGAAATAGTAAAAAGAGGTCGTGTGGCCACCGCTGAGTCCTTTGCTGCTCTGATCCGCCTAAGTTTGAAGATCACCTATACAGATAGAACAGAATGGTGAGTTTACAAAAACTCAGTATGTAATCCCATATAAACAAGCAGTCAGAATGCAATCATAGTTTTGGCCTAAGCCCATTTCAGTAACAGTTTCAATATCAGTTAGGGCCTTAGCCCATTATAGTATCAATATTCACTACAGTAACAGTTATGCAGTATCAATTCCTACCCAGCCAGCCTCTACACTCTAACTCCGTCCAACCCTACACTCCATGTGTGGATATAATCAACTCATCCATCCCTACACTCCAAAAAGTATTGGATGCGGCACTAGACAGTAGTTTGCAGCTGAGCTGCTAGTAAATTAGACTCGAAGCCTTTCAGTACACTTCCTCTAAACATTATAATCCCCAACCCAATGCAATGCAATATACAAATATAACATGCTATACATAATATCATGCATGTAAACTGGGCATACAGTATCAAATCAATGGGTCATCATCATACTTAATCATATTAGTCATACAGTCATTTCAGTCAATTAGGAGTCTAGGTAAGCTTACCGACCCTACAGTAGGTCCACAGTTGACTCGGGAGACCCATGCAACCTTAGAAATAAAATAGTGAAAATGAACCTACAAGCCCATGATGTTCGCCCGTGTGGGTCCACACGCCTGTGTGGCCCACATGACCTAAATTGGCCTTGGTCGTGTAGATCACATGGCCTGGCCCAAAAATCTTTCACGCCCATGTGGTTCACCCGTGTGGGCCCACACACCCGTGTGGCCCACATGGCCCAATTCGGTCTAGCCCGAGTATCGCACGTGATCAGCCTCGTCGATCACACACCCGTGTTCGATCACACGACCTACTACACGGACGGTCATGCGCCCGTGTGGCGTCAACAGCCTCACTTTTCAGCTTTTCGCCGTTTTCCATTTACAGTTTTATGGTTACACAACTGTAGTTTTTTCGATACCTAAGCCTTCCTGAGCACTTGAATACCTTTAATTGACCAATCCAACACCATAATCAATCCTTCTTTACGATTAAACAACAAATCCCTAAACCAACGGACTCATCTAAAAAGCAATGAACACTTACTGCAAGGTTTCCAATCGACTTGCTAAGAAATAGTACAAAGGGACCTCAATCCACATGGTATGCTGCCACCAGAACCCCATAGTTAGTTTACTAAAAATTACTCAATCAAAACAATGTTAACAATTTACCACTTACCGCACGAGTGGCTAACGTTGGCACAAAAAAGAACAAAACGCACTCAAGAGTAAAGGAGGAGAAACGACAGTATGTGGAGAATTTTGGCTGCAAACAACAAAAAGAAGAAAAGACAGAGAGGGAAAAACAATCAGTAGAAAGTTGAATAGCAAAAATCAGCACCAAAGAACTAAGAATAGTCGACCGAAAGTTGAGAGAAACAAAAGCCAAAATCAAAATTGGACTTACCGTGTGCGCAAGACTCAATGTCACGCTGAAGAACTATATGAATAGAGAGAACGAAAGGGAGAGTGGTAAAAGAAAAACCAAAATTTCGGCAAGGAGAAGGTAGAATAGCCGTTAGAAGAAAGAGGAACACTTTGGGGTTTTTTGAAATAGCAAAAAGAAATGAAATCAGATTTGGATAATCCCCAACCTCTCCTAATTCGCTTCTAAAAACTCTCCTACTATCATTTCACAAACCGTCCACTTCCCACTACACCTCAAATTCCTTATTTTCCTCCACCAATCCTACAACTACCGAAAACCCCCCATTATCCTCCTAAAAATCAGCCACAACATCCCCACAGTCCTCAAATACCCAGAATTTCGGTGAAACTACAACACTCATATGGCTCAAACAGTAAAAATAAATCCTCTTAATCGCGCAGAGATTCGAACCTCAAACCTCCAGTCACTTAACACTTCACCTAACCACCAGACCAATAGGCCCATTCTGACATACTTTACCAACATTTATTTATAAGCCTACTGACTAGCGATAGGGCTTTGTTCAAAAAAATACAAAAATTTTCCCAGGACAAGGCTTGAACTTAAGACCTCACACATACACCCAGAGCACTTAACCATTGAAGCAGATACACAATTGTGTCATAAATACATAGAAACAAATATGCAAACTTTAAGGTGTTACAAGCACTATGGACGTAAGACCCTGGTTGGACCATGACAGTGTTTATATGTAAGACTATAGCTGGGCTATGATATTCTGATGATAAGACCATAACTGGGTTATGGAACTATGAATGTAAGACCATGAAGGGCTATAGAAATGCATATGTAAGACCATAGTTGGACTATGGCACAATAGGAAACGTGTACCGAGGTTTCAATCATCTTTATAGTATTCATCGGATGGAAACAAATGAGGATCTAAATTTGATGTGTGAAATGGTAAGCATTTTGTAATAGTATATATGTGTAAAAGTGGTAAATATTGTATTATTATATATTAAAAAGATTATGCATTATGATAGTAAGAAAAGCGAATGTTATTGAAATGTGAAAAATTGATTTGAACTAATGTTTGAGCATTACTCACCTGTTGGGAGTTGTGATTGATAGGAATTTTGATAATAATCTCATTGATAGGAAATCTATTTATTAATCTTTTAGTTGAATTATTATTATGTTGATTCGGTAAGCTTTACCGTTCAATCGATGAACTTACTAAACTTTATGAAAGCTTACTCATATTATTTGTTTTATTTCTTGTAGATACGTTTTGTGGATCGGGAGATCAAATCAGCTCTAAGAATCACACTATCTGGGAATTTTTGGTAGACTTAGATTTTGGTTTGGTATATATTGCATGTAATAGCACTCCTTTTAGATATGGTGCATAAATACTTGGTTTGTGCAAATTATGCCTTTAACTTGTGTTTTTGTGTTTGGATAACCTATGTAGGTATGCATGTTTTACTTACGTAGAATTTGTTGATCAAGAATGAACTACAATGACACTATGATGACTAATGATATGAAATGATATAGATGTAAGATTTTGATGTGTTAGTTGTGCTTTGTATATGAAAATATGAAAGTGAATTGTAATGAAATATTGAGGTGTTTATTATGACATATTGGTTAGGCTTATGATTGATTATATTACATGAGTAGATTGATATTGAAGGTGTCAAATGACCTGTTTGATCGTATGCTTGAGTATGTTTAGGTATGTATGCATATGGAGAAAAAAAGAGCATGTTTTTGGTCAATTTTGGATACACGCGGTTGTGTGTCACACACGAGTGTGTGCCCTGAGCGTGTTTAAGTGTAGTATCCATATGAGGGTATTTCGATTATTACACGGGCTACCACACGACCTACAACATAACCGTGTGGATTCATTTTGAATGATACACGGTTTAGGATACAACTGGCCACACGGCCACGTCCCTACACCACATGGCCTGGTAGTGTCACATGGTCGTGTGACCCTTGTTTTGAATTTTTTTAATTTTTCCCTGAATATTTTGATTTGTTTCGATTTGATCTCTGAATGTTCGTAACTTATTTTTAGGGCATCAAAGGCATAATTTAAGGCCCATAAATGTTTAACTTGTTTCATGTTGAATCTTATCTGAATTTATGAAATTATTTTTATGATTGAATGTTAATTGAAATGAAATGTTTCAACTTGTATGGTAACACTCCATAACCCTATTCTAATAACAGAACAGGATATGGGTGTTACAGTTCAGTGGTTTATCTACACCATATTAGAAGCTTTTATTTGCACTGATTAATGGTTTACCCACACCGTATTAGTAGCTTTAAATTGCAAATGTGTTGTGCATCGACAACCTACTGGCTTTTTTTTGTAAAAAAATTGTTTTATTAAAAAATAAACTCAATGATTCATCCATCATTTTTATTATTAGTGGTTTATCCACACCGTACTAACAGATCATCTACAACGTTAGTGGTTCATCCATAATGTGGTATAAAGGTAGAAAAGTTCTAGGAAACTCCTACTATGGAGCGTAATGGAGTTGGGTAGGACCTATTCTGATGAATTGATATTGCATTGTATTCATAAGACATGCACATGGCTATGAACACGGAGAAGTTATGTTGATTAATTGATTTGAATTACCGATATTCTATATTGCTAATTAATTGTGATTTATTCTATGAATTAATATTCTGTATTTTTTTCCTATTATTTGCACTAGTTTTCTTGTGATTGAACTTCCACTAAGCTTTATAGCTCACTCCACTTTTATTTCCATCTTTACAGATAACCCCCCAGGTTAGGAAGCGAACTCGGCATATGGATGGCTCAACTAGAATCAACTTATATTAAGAAGTATTTTAAGATTTTCTATTTGAAATTTCAGTTATTTGGAGAACTGTATTGCTTTATTTGAATTATGGCATGAAACTTCTATTTTGGGTTTAGTTAAGCATGCATGATATTTAATTTGAACTTAGGACAATGAAACATGGATTAAGATTTAATTTAGCTCAACCTATTCTGATTTCACTTAACTAAAACTAAAGTCAATTATCACTTTTTCGCTACTAATTTATAAATAAGTATTGAGAAGTAAATAAATCAAAAAAATTAACTAAGTTTTCAATCTCATGCGTTATACTTAAATAGGCTAAAGTTTCTTCTAAGATAAACAAATGTTTTAAATTGATTGTTTTTAAACTTTGATTGCTATTAGTCATTTTAGTGGCCAATATAATCTCCCGAATTCGAGTCTAACGTCTAGGCTGCATTGGGGAGGTTACAAGAGAAATATTAAATTAAAGGATATTGAATATATAAAGTATTTATATAAAGGATAAGTATTTTAACTTCCCCACCACCAGCTAATTTATGCAACAAACAAATGAATAAGTATTTGTACCTTCAAAAATTTAAAACTAAAATTGATATTGAATATACAAAGTAGCTTTAAAATATTTAAAAATTTTGTAACTTAAGCAAGTTGAAAATTGAAACTAGAATTGAAAATATTTAAAAAATATATTTAAAAAAATTTGTAAGTTTTTTAATTTTATATTTAGGACATAAATTTTGTAATTCAAGTGAATTGAAAAACTAAATAGATAAAATAAAAGTTATGAGATGTGATATAAAAATTTAAAATTGAAATAATAATTAAAGTGATTAGATTTATTTATCAGCATTAACTAAGGATTAATTTTATTGAAACTTTAATTAAGGAATTAATAGTATTAAAACATAAAAAGTTATTTTTGGTGAAGATGTACACTAATTGCCTTTGTTTAATTTTATTTTCACTCTGCTCTCTCTTTGTAAATATAAACACTAACATCGGTTCCTCTGTAATAATAGACGTCGATAATGACAATAGAATGATTGCAAAATAAGAAACATAAGAATACACAAATTTTACGTAGAAAGCCTTTCAGGGAAAAACCACGAGCAGAGGAGAAGAAATTCACTAATGTTGAAAAACAAATGATACAAGAAGAGTTTCAACTACACCTATTTAAAGGTTGAAAAATCCTGTTTTAATCAATTTCAAATAGAAGAAGTGTAGTTTTATATGGATTCTACTTGCACGGCATGGTTCATATTGTGGGGCTGGAGTCTAGTTTATTTTGCCACTTTATTTATTTCTTCAACAAGTGACGAGATTCGGGTTACACAAACTCTAACAATTTTTTTTTCTTAATAATAAAAATAACTGCTCTTTAATTCTTGTAGTATTGAATTTTTATATTCATTTTTTTGATAAGGTCAATTAATATGGAACTTACTATTTTATTCTAAGTTATGTGTGGAATTGTATTAGATACCTTATGTGTGTGTGTATGTGTGAACAAATTTAGAACATTAGTAAATTTGGCATATATGGCTAGTATGGGTCGAAATGAATTGTTATGAGATATTTGGTTATAATGAAATAGTACATGGTACAAATGTGAAAGTCTAAGTGTGTAAAGGAAACTTATCATGAATTTTCTTATTATATGCAAGTGTACACAATCGTTAGTAAGTAATATAGTAGTGAATACTAGAGTTATTGTCTCCATAGGAACTGATTTTAAAACATAAATTACAAAATTAACAAATGACAACTTGGGAAGAAAATACAAATTTTGATTGAATGCAAGAAAAATATTCAAAGCAATTTAGAAACATTAACACAAATTGTCAATAATGAAATGGTAAGCTAGAATAATTAATTCCCCCTAATATGCAACTATTGGTGGCAATGTTGCAACAATATAACAACTTATTAACCCGAAATCAACAGTTTATAAGCTTTTCTCGAAGTCACTATGTTCAATCCTTTAATTAATTTAGCGTATGTCTATGCTAATTTAATGTCAAGAATACAATTGTAAGCACCATTCTTACAAGATTATGCACGGTAACAATATATGTCTATATCATTACAAATTTAAAATTAAAAAAATTAAAAATTCACCATTTAAGTTTTACATCCTTAATCACAACCTTTTCAGAATTAGCAATTAACTCAATTACCCACTAATGTGATCAAGCAACAACGATCATTAAACATGAATAACACTTGAATGAATAAACCCCATATTGCATCAAGCATCCTTAGCAAAGTAAAAACGATTAAGAAATAATCAACCATGGTTCAAGTAACAAAAAGAAAAGAAACACAATTCTAAAAGAAAGGTGAAAGATTTTGAGCCGAATAAGGTGGTTCTCCTCAAGTCATTCTTCTCTTTCTTCCTTTTCTTATCTTTTTCTTTTCTAGCTTGCTTTCTTCAGAAAAACGATGTTCTTCTATTCACCAATTGGCTCTCCCCCCCCAATTTGTTCTGAAAATGAGGTATTTATATCCCCCAAAAGATGGTAACCATATTCCTTTTGATTCTTGGTCATCATCAACACTTGATTAAGAGATGGGTTAAGCCCAAAAACTGATATGAAGCTCTTTAAATGTGAGGTCTCCAATCTATTCCAGTCAAGCGTTGCAGTATTGGGGCTTCAGAGTCAAAATTCAACATCTTCTTTTCTCCACATTTCTAATGTTCTATTAGCCACCTTTATGAATAAAATTTCACATTTTCAGTGTCTTATTTGGAATAAATACATTCTTAAAATAAAAACTTCAAATGTTAACTACTTAACATAAACATAACTAAAACTACTACAAAAGTATTCTAAACCACTTTTATATTGATTGAAATATAAGCTTAAAAGTAAAAAAATAACTCTATATTTTACAAACGATGCCTTGAGATTGAAATTGTTTTCATACTCTTTGAGAGATAGAGCACGAGCATATTGAATCCTTACCTTCAGATTTTGTAACCACATGGCAAGAGTTGGTTGAATATTTTTTGATGAAGTACTTTCGCCGAATAAGAATGCCAAGCTCCGCAATGAAAATTAGTATGCTTAGATTACATGTAACATCTAATGATTATGGATATTGTTATTTTCTCATCTTGATTGTGTTTTGAGTGCTATGTTCTAGCCAACAATATGCCAAACTAAGGTTGCATTTATACTTGCATAACATTAAGGTAAGTGTAGTATTTTTCATTAGAACTTACTAAGCATTCTTAATGCTTACCTTAGTTGTTTCCCTCCATTGTAGATCGTCACCTTGCGAAACTCTCCAAGCTGGATCAGCACGAAGCTCACACTATCATCGAATTGGTAGTTATATGTTTATTTTGGTTTAAAGGTTGTGGCATGTATGTAAAGGCTCTTTAGTGTTTAATTTGGTATTTTAGAGCTAATAGCTAAATGGTAAATGTGGTGATGATTGAGTTTGAATGTTTGGCATGATATATATAACTTACTGATGCATATTTTAGTCATGTTGATACTATGAAAGTGATAATCTTGCTCTTGAATGATTTGGCATGTTAAGGTTTGAAAATTGGACTATTTGAAATAACTAGATTGGTTGATAAATTAAAAAGGGTAAGTTGAATGTTACATATGGTGCATAGTTTAGTGTATGTATGGCTAGTTCAAGCCAAGTTCATTGGATTACTTTACTCCTAAACGTGTAGATGAATGAATGATTGAATGGGTAAATGATATGTTTTGAGAATGCATGGTTGATATAAAATTGCATATACCAAAGGTTGGATAGTTGAATGGTTATTCTTGCAGTTCGGACCCGATAATCGGGTCGGACGAGGGGTGTTACACCTTGGCCCCTCAAAAATAAAAATTTCAATTCAATCCTCTTATAAATAGAGAATTTATAAATTAATATATAGTGAAATTGTACTTTGACCCCTTAAAATTAAAATTTTTCAATATAGTCCTCTTATAAATAAAGAAATTGTTAATTAATATATAGTAAAATTATACTTTAGCCCTCTAAAAATGGAAAAATATATGGTTAGTCCCTTCAAAAATGATAAAATTATAAATTAATGCATAATAAACTTATATTTTGATCTATGAAAATATTATAATTAAATTTTGGCCCTTGCTAAAAAAAATTTTGGATTCGCCCTTGGTACCAATACACAGATCGTGGAGCCAAAACTGTTTCGAATATTTGCTACATGTATCATTACAAATAGGCTAGGTATTAGTACTTGTCCCTTGTTTTTAATATTTTGGGCCCCGAATATCGTTCTAAGGCTCGTTTTTCACTTAATTCAAATTTATACAAATATGCAAACAAATTTTATAATTTCAATTTTGTTTGAGGTTATTCCGAACACCACTATGGTAGTATGCATTCGATCGTCTTCTAGGTGAAGTATAGAGTGTTACTTGATCATAATTCTCCACCAATTTCATGTTTGAGTTGAAGGATTATTAAATTTCATTGTATTGAGACGTAAGTTTCTAGTAGGATAATAAGTTGAAAATAAAAGGATTCATTGCAATCAATTCCGAAACTAAGCAGTGAATCACTTGGTTACCACTTAGGTTGGCAGGCACTAACGAAATATTTCTTGAAAAATTGTGCATCCTCCAAAAACATCCCCGAAGTCGACAAATCCAAACCAGCCTTGTTCATCTTTGAAACTAGCCATAGGCATCAATTGAAGCATCACAATATTCAACTAATATCAAACTGGCTATAATTATAAGAGAGAAGGAATAATGACTTCTTTAGTCCTCCAACTTTATAGAAAAAGTCATTTTAGTTCTTAATTAAGTTTTTCTTTTATCTTTTTTAGCCTTTAAATTTGTGTTTTTATCAAATCACCTCAAAATGGATGAAAATGTTAACTTTTTTTAACTTTGTTGATGTGACATACATGTGGCAATCCACATGTATGTCATATCAACATTTAATTAAAATTTTAAAAATTCAAAAAATTATTTTTTAAAAATTAAAAATCAATAAAATTATTTAAAAAGTATAAAAATCATAAATAAATTAATTAAATACTGACATGTCATCCACGTGTATTTCACGCCAATAAAATTAAAATACGTTAATTTTTTTATTTATTTTAGAGTGATTTGATAAAACAATTTAGAATTAAAAAAACGAAAAAATAAATAGAGGGCTAAAATGACTTTTTCTATAAAATTTGAGGGCCTTGAGAAAATAAGGCTGCGGTCCAGCAACCTAACCCAATGCATCAAAGAAAATGTTTGGGGTGGTGGGTTTTAAGCCTTCTGTTCCATAACGAACAGGGTTATTGAGAACAAACCCCCTAATCACTTGAAGCCCTGCAAGTTCACTTTTTTATATTCGTATCAGCCCATTAAGCTCGTAGCTTCATGGGGATGTATACACCTATCCATTTGCACATAGCCCACACTCATTATTTTTGTCTTATATCGTCTGACAAACGTATTTAAAATAAAAAAGCTTCATGTGGAAAAACCTTGAAAAACAAACAAAGAATGGTTACTGTGAAGAAAGATCATTTATCTCTCATTTACTACAGTGGTACCACAAAAAGCTAAGGTTTTGAATACCCAGTTGGGAAGTACAAGGACAGCCCATGCAAAAAACCAAAACCAAGGCTAAAAAGTAACTACTCATCCAAGTAGGGGACCCCTAACTCACTGTGCCAACACACAACCGAATACCCCCAGTGCAAGCAGTTTCTCTCTTTTCCTCTCACAAGAACAAAAAAAAATGGTCCATCCCCATCTCATCATTATTGCATTACAAGAAGAAGAACAAGAACAAGTTAGAAGATGCTATTGCCATTTGCCAGTCACATGGCAAAAGGGGAAAAAAAATTGCAGGAGGAGGGTGAGTGAAGAGTGAAGACAAAGTAAAGTTGTAAAAGGAAAAGACACAAGAAAAGGAAGATAGCAGGTGGAATAGACATACACATATACAAAGGAAGTGATCCCTTAGCTTTCTGGGTAGCCGGCATTAATTGAGGGAGAGCCAAGTGAAGGACAAAAGAAAGAGAAAAAAACACTGAGCCCCTATGACATCCCCAGGTATGTCAGAAACCTGCAGTTAGCCCCACCTCTTCCCTTTTGCTTATGTTCTGTAAATATATATACACATTTACTAGCCCTATGCATAAAAATATATAAGAATATATTGGAGTTGTCCCTTTAGTCTTTACGGCTGTTGTGGACCCAATGAGTTGTTGCTGTCAAACTCCATCTCTATATTTCACTATAGTTGCAGTGGTTTTATGGGATCAGCTGCCACCCTTTTGCACTGTCATTGTTAATGCTCTGTCTACACAAAAGATTAAATCATTAAATAAAATTCATTAAGTAATCAAATTCCACCCATCATTCCATGGAGGAGAGGATTGAGTTAATTAGAGCCGTGAAATGATTGATATTTTGGATGAGAATAGGCAGATAATAAAATCTACTTTACAAGACGCATGGAATATGGAATGTTAAGGGAAAAGCAAGGGAAGCGTGCCTATTCGCTTCACTTTCTCTTTTCTCTTTTGCTTCCTCTTTAGTTTTTCACCATGGGAAAAGTTTTCCCACAACAACGTCATTGCTATGGTAATTTAGATCATGTTATTATTTATTTTTACAAAGGAAAATGTAGCTCATTGGAAAGTTCTCAAAATTCACGCATAACATGTTGGAAGTAAACGTGGATAGTTGTTACTTAATTTTATTTTAATATCCCGTTCAAATTCCGTTTTGTTCTCCATGCCTACTTGGACTTGGTATATTATGGCCAGCTGTTGAAACAAATTATGTTCATTTAATGTCAAATCAACTCAAGTTTGGCTTGGATTTTGTGTTTACTTCGGTGTACACGACTCAATTTTTTTAATAGAAGTAGCATAAATGACTTAATTTGTAAATATATATTTTTTAATTATAGTAATTTAATCCATGTTAGGTTCGAAACGGTAATCTTTTTCATCAATTATACATGTTAAAGTTTGTGACTTAAGTTCATGTTAAAGAAATAAAATACAGTGATAAAATAAGGAGATCTGTGAGGGCGACCCGACCCTCGCGATACGGTACAAGGTGCATAAGCGGAATTCGTCGAGAAGTACACTTCTTCTATTTGATATTAATTGTGCAAGTAGAACCCGTATAGAACCTCTCTCCTTCTATTTGACATCGATTAGAATAAAGTTTTTCAACCTATAAATAGAAATAGACCAAACTCCTCTTATATCATTCTTATTTCAACATTAGTGAATTTTTTTTCCTCTGCCTGTGGTTTTTCCCTGAAAGCGTTTCCACATAAAATCTGTGTGTTCTTATTTTTTCTTTCTTTTTGCTTTGCGATCGTTCTACATTGCCATTATCAACGTTCATTTTTTACAGTACATTTTTTATATATAATAACAAATTTAATCCTCAAAGTTTACACATTCTATCAATTTGATCTTGATTTAACAAATTTAGCCCGTAACACTTCCACATTTTATCAATGTTTTTACATAATATATAAACATCAAGGGCTTAATTTGTTTTTATATCAATCAAAATTATATAAAATTGACAAAAAATATTAATGTTTTGATTAATTGTCCTTAATTTCTCACTTTCAAAATTGACAAGGACTAAATTACTTCAATTTTTTTTTGAGAAAGATTAAATTACTTAATATTGAAATTGAAAGGGGTCGAAGAGTGTTTTTACCAATTTGTTAATAATAACAATAATTTAATGATTAATGTGATGAAATTAAAAGTTTTCAGCATACATGAAAGTTGATTTTTTTTTTAATAATTAAGGTGTAGGGGGTAAAGAGATATTAAAAAATATTTTTATATGTATTTAATTTTAAAAAAAATTAATTGTACTAAACATCTTCAAATTAGTACCTCATTTTAAATTGGCCCTCAAGTTTTAAGACATTTTAATTACATCCTCATATTATATAAATTAGGTCATTCTATTATTAAAATCGTTAAATGACACGTCAAATCTTATGTAGCTAAATTTAAAATAAATTTTTTAAATAAAACGTTCCGATATAACTTTTAAAGGTAAAAACTAAAGTAATTAAAAAAAGACGGTGTGAATGATAAAGCATTTGTAAAAGCTTTGGTAACATCAAAACCAAGATCTTTACAATATTCATTTAGTATTATTAATTGCTTTAGATTATGTAGTATAAAATCTAATATATAATTTAACAATTAAATTAATGGCTTTAATAATGAAAGGATTTAATTGATATAATTAAATATTTAAAGTTCAGTAAGATGTTTTGGTGCAATGTATTATTAAAAGATTACACATTTAATGTTGATGTTTGAATAATTCAAGCCATAAATGTGAGATGATAATAATAATAATAATCATCTTATACAGGAAATGGATAGTGAAGGGTATCACGGGAACGTAATGAGATTAAATCCAAAGAAGGAAAAGAAATTATCAAAGCTAAACGTGGTCCATGTTGTTTGCACGCCTCCTCTCTCTCTCTCTCTCCCTCCAAAGTTTTTGGATTTGCATGTCACTCAATATTTATTTTATTACCCACTAATTAACATAAATGTAAATGTGAATATGAAAAATATTTTTTTTTTAAAAACCCAAACTCTCATCTCTTCTTTTTAACCCTTAATTCTACAACTATGTTTGAATAGTAGTGTGGGGAAACTTGGTGCCATGCACGGCATTGCATTACAATGCACTCTTTCTCACTCTCTTAGCCTGCCATCTTTCCATTGTCGTTTATGTGCTTCCTTTTTGTTCATATATACAAGCTGGTACAATTTTACATCACCACCTATCAAATGACTGACTGCAGTCGTCTTACAGGAAAAAAAGGGCAACTGAGTGAGTGCAGAAACGAAAAGTTGAAAATCCCCAAATCCCAGAAGGCTGGGGAGACTGCAAGTACTGGAAGGGGTTAAAGGGTCATTTCAGGAAAGGAAAAAAAAGAAGCTTGAAAGATATATGGGAAGGGAAACCATGTTGGCAGGAAACACAGTCCATGATCACAGTAGATTCTATTCACATGAAGTTGATGGTATTGAACAGTTTGTATGGGTATTTGCCCCCTGAAATCCATAATTGAAGATACTGTATCTATGAGACTATCATCCATCCCTATCCATAATTGATGATATTTTTGAATTCCACTCTTTTTTTTATTAGACTGTTATACGAGTTGAAGATATTTTAAGTTTTGACCAAAAGGACTTGAGTTTTATTCTAAATTTATTTTTAATATAATTACATTTACTGAACCAGTTGTACTTTTTATTCATAAAAACTTTTTAGGTTTCATTTTTTTGAGAATATTTGGACATGTTTCACTGTACCTTTGTGTATATCATTATTAAAAGTGGATTAGGCATATAATTAATGCTTCAATTTTCAAATCTAATTCTGGTTTTATACTATATATGAGTGGAAAGTGAGAATGAGAAAGGATGGATTAATTATCCAAAATAGGTGAGAATTATATTCTTTTTGTAATTCTTATAGAATAGTCATTTTGCTTATGTTTGGTACCTCTCAACTAATAATTTGGTAGAACACAATAATTTCAGTGATTTCCTAAATATACAAGGCGCCATCTACATTTCTACACTCGCAATCTAATTGCTATTTCTTTATAAATATAAATAACTTTTACTAACATTGATTATAATTTTTTGGGGGAAATCTATGCATATAAACGTTGTTTGTATTTTTTTAATATTGATGATTTATAACATTAATTGAATCAATTTTTTGTAATAAATATGACATCAAAATCTTTTTAATATAAGACTCAACCATAAATTTTGTAAAATTTTAAGTGGACATCCAAAATACAAGGAATTGGTATGAAAATGAGAAAAATAGCACATGCGGAATGTAGGACAATGGATATCACGAGCTGGCATAACAAACCTATCATGTTGTCTTCGTTCTAATATAATAATAATATTAAATCTCCTCCAAATTCTATTCTCTTTAACATGTAAACAATTTATTTTATCCTCGCTCCAATTAACTCATCACAAAATAGGGGGGGGGGAACAAACGACAGAATGCTTTATCCAATTTGCTGTCGTATATTTTTAGTGATCATAACATATATAGTTAATTTAAGCATTTTTCAAAGCAACAAAAAACACATACTATATATATAGTTAAAAATATAATTAATTACTCATCCAGTTTATATGCATATCATGGGCATGTGTTTTTTCTCAGGGAAGGAATTATACGTAGAAATAAGCATTAGTGACAAGCATTAGGTACTTTCAAGGAAGAATTAGGGTTCAAACTTCTATTAAGAGGATAATCACAAATCCAAAAGGAAATAATTTTTATTAATAGTAAAAGGTTTCCAACATACCTTGATTCCAAAAGAAAATGGTGTTACAGTATAATGGTTTTTGAGAAGCAATGATTACTTCTTTTACGCTTCATGTTTTTTAGAACCATAATACTGTTTCATGTTCTTTTAACCTTAACCTAATTAAGGTTCAAAAAAATGCAGCTATTATGGTTTTTTTAAGAAGCATTCATTACTTCTTTTTTGCTTCATGTTTTCTTGCTCTCTCTCTCTCTCACTCCACAAATGGAAAATTTTAAGAGCACAAGTTCCTCATGTTTACAGACCAAATATAATAACTTAGTCCTGACTAGTTTATTCATAAACATCCAAATGCATGTGCTAGGCTAATTAACCATCATAGTATAGCATACGACAAGAAAACATGAAGCAAATGAAACTGATCAAAGTCAGTCCTCAGGGTTAAACAAAATATATGATGGGGGCAAAAGTTGATATGTTTAATCTAGGGTCCTGATGTTGAGAAGGTGGGAACAGCATGCATACTCCAAAGAACTAAAATCAGCCTAACCCTAGACAGGTTCAGCTACCATTCAATATATATGAAGGAAATTGAACTGATGATGAACTTTGCAATATATAAAAGATGAAGTTTCTTCTGTCTCCTGAAAAAGGGTATTTTTTTTTGTCACTAATATTGGCCTTGGGTTGGGTCTAAGATAGGTAACAAACTAGGGAAACTGTGGTGAAGACGTCATTAATAGTTTCAATCAATTATTACGACTAATGTGACAAGTTGCAGTCTAATCTGATATATTTCTTTTACAATCATATAAAATGAGATTGTGGTAATGTTCGGTGGCCATTACTTTTTTTTTTTTGGGGGGGGGGGGGGACTTTTTTTAAACCAAAAAAAAAGAAAGATAAAAGGTGATCCTGCTCTTCTACTTAAGCTGAGACAATCTAAGTATTGATGAAAAAACAATGATGATAAGTATCAGAACATAAGCACATGGTAAAAGCTCCACCATGTTTGATATCTCTTGACTACTTGACCACTATGCAAACTATGCAATGAAAGCAAAAGGTGGAAATTACTGCAGACAAATTCTTCTAAAAGAAAAAAGTAAACATGCAGTGCACGCTAATAAGAACAGGAGGATGAGTTCATTCAATGCATAAGGGGTTTGATATATATATATGAAGTGAGAAAAATCCTATACCTTATAAAAAGCCCTGCAAATTTGACTGCACCAGCTGCATGCTGTGTCCAATGAAGCAGCGACAAGAGAAACTGAACAACCTAGCAAGGTAAAAAAAACCCAAGAAAGAGAGCAATTTGGATTTACATCAGATGGCTAACACACTCTCTGCTCATTTACTGAGGAGCCAGCAAAAAGGTAGTTATTAACTAAACCACAGTGGAGTGTGAGAGAGAGAGAGAGAGAGAGAAAGAAAATTAAAGAATTTTTACAAGCATAATAAATGTCACTGGTTACGAAGCTATGGGAAATAAAGATAATTTTCAGTGGAACCACAATGGGGGGGGGGGGATACATTGAGAGACCAAAGCCCTACAGAGAGACCAAACATGAAATCCGGGGCTTCATTGATCTATGTCTAATTTAACTATCTATGTATAATACTTGTGTTTTTTTATAGACAAGTTCAAATCATCTCATTTCTAACTAAAATCTTCACAGACACCCAAACCTTGACTTCAGTTGTGTACTAATTAAGCTGTAAACCAACCACCTTGAAATCTGGGATTTTGGTTCCCTTCCTCCCTTTTTTATTTATTTTTTTAGTATAGGAAAGGCTATGATCATATATCAGCATTTGCATGTTTCCACAGCCGGGTCTTCTCCCTCATAAGAATTAAGAACTGATAAATTGAAGAAAAAAGTGGATTAGCAGGTAGCCTTTGCAGAATGTAGGGTGTTTTACGGTGGGGAATTGATAAACTTTTCCTGGTGTTATATATCAAAATCCAATGACAAGGAAGCCTTCCCTTTGTTGGCACTAAGAAAGTCAATAGGGGGTAGTACTGGGGTGCCATTGTAGAGCCTTAATTGAAGAGGATGTTGGGATGATGAAGAAAGTTGTGGATTTTGCGATGCCATTGTAGTATTTGGTATTGTAGTTGTAGATAACATATCAGGGTTATGCGACTCCGGTATGGGGCATTCCATGTTAACCCCGAAAAGCCTTAACCTCTTGGCTGCTGCTGCACCCGTGCCTTGGACCACCGGCACCGAATCAAACACGATTGGCTCTACCACTCCACCTGGCTGCTGCTGCCACTCCATCGTTGGGGCTGCTGCTGATCTAAAAAACAATACCGATCCCATTGTACCTCCTGGATTCACCACATTGTTTCCAGTTGGAAAACCACCGTAGTAGCTGTTCCGATTCAGAGGGTTTATCTGTGACAATTGAAAGCGATCTCTTGCTGTTGGTGGTGGCCGCATTAGTAACGGGCTCCATGGGGTATTTGAACGGTGCAAAGACAAGTGGTGCGTATGGGGATGGAAAGAAACTGGGTCTGGTCCATCAGGTCTCCTCCTCCAATCGATAAAAAGACGGTGTTTCCCCAACTCGCCGACCCCTCTCTGGAAAGAAACTATATCGCCGGCATCAAGTTTCTTATCCTTGACGAAACGGCTCCAACCTTTGGTCATAACATAGCTTTGGCTGCTGTTCCAATAAGAGTACCTGAACCTCCACGGCTTCCCATTCCTGTCCTCGAAATTCAACAAAAGGCCTTTCTCATTGGTGGAAGAATCCAAGGGGAAATGCTTCTCGGCGTGTTGTTTTGGGATAACAAGTCTGTTCAGTTTCCCTACATCGCTTGGGGTAACTACTTTGTCGAACAAGTGTTCTTTCTCGATGTTGGCAGCACTTGCACTAAGGGTTGAATCAGCTTCAGTACTTGCAGTTGCAGTTGCTGCTTCGTTATCTTCTTCAGGTTCGTACCTGTTGTTCAACCAGTTGGGACTCATTTGACGGTGGTGACCGTCGTGAATCTGATGAGCCTGTGCCTCCCATCGAGTGTTGCTAAGAGGAGGAGCCATCTGGGTTTTATGCTGAGAAGAAGAAGATGAAGGAGAAGAAGATGATGAAGAGTATGAAAAAGGAAACTTATTACCTTCCTCATTAAACCCAAAATCCATGACTTTCCTTCGAGATCTAGACACAATAAAGATGAGGAAGATGAAGAATCAAGTATCAACCAAACAAAACCTAAAAACAAAGTAAAAAAAAAAGAAAAAAAAGTGGGGACTAATCGAACTAGTTGAGATTAGAAAAAAACAAACAGACAGACAAAAGGAAGAACACCGGGAACTATGCCATGTTGCTACTTGTTATAATTTACTAGTAGAACTTTAATTTTCCTAGGGTTGAACGACTATTCAGGAGAGAAACAAGTCTTTTAGCTTAAGCTAAAACAATTTCCTCTCTCTCTCCCTACAATGAGAAGAAAGTCAGTGATTCCTTCTTTGACCAACGAGATGATCCAACAGCCAAACACGAAAACAAGACTTGGAGCACAAAAATATCACACACATCCTTCTTCCAACTTCATCTAGTTGTTGACCTTGAAACAAGAGATAAACTATCGCAAGAAAAAGAAAAAGAGAAAAAGAGGCTTTAACTTTATTTTTTATATATATCCAGGGGGAAGAAGCTGATGAACCTCCCTCGAACCTCTCCAGCTACCTTTCTAATTTATGTTATTGAGGCTTAATTAAGCCTTCTTTTTTTTTTTTTTTTTTACTCTGGGTTTTCCTTGTTAGAGAGATTGAAAGGGAGAGAACATGTTTAAGTAATAAGTTTATACGTAGGGACCCCATGTATTACTGGTTGGGGCTCATGTGAGCTTGTCACTGTCATAATCCCGGGTGCTATGCATATTATTTTAGTAATTTTATTTGTAGGATTAAAACTATATATTATATAAAGCCAGCTGTTGTGTATATTACTCTTTTCTATCTTTATTCTTACACATTTTTTTATCAAATTCATATAAATATTTTCATAATTGAAATGGTGATGTAACTATTACTATGTAACTGGAACTGGGGGGGGGGGGTTAGGGTTTTGACTTGAAAAAAAAAAAAAGCTCTTTGAATGAGGTCCGTACAGGCCACTATGCTATGGTGGCCACCCAGATGGAAAACGATATTTATCATCTTCAGTCAATATTTAGTCCCTCAAAGGTATATGGAATTAAACAAAAATAAAAGGAAAAATAAATTAAAATAAAAAAGAAAAAGAAAGGATTTCTTATTTCCCACGGAATTGGTGCAGGCAGCGCATGCAGTCTCAAATGGACCCATTCAATTTAGCCACGCCTTTTATAATTGGCTTTTTTTTTGTCTGTTCTTCAAACCCTATCTAAATCTTACAACCAATCAATTCCTTATCACCAAAACCTCAAAAGTAAACACACTAATTTAACTTCAATCACATTTTAAGTGTCCAAAATTTTGAGTAAAAGTTCAAGCGCTGCATTTTGTATTAAGAGATAGGTTGTATTTTGTTCACTTTACTAAAACATGAGTAAATTAATTTGTATACGTTATAACAAGGTGCACGTGATACATCACGTGTAACTGTTTGGTTATCGACTGTTTACACTGATATTCTTGTGATTGAACTCACACCGAGCTTCATAGCTCACTCCATTTTTTCTCTATTTTTACAGATAACCCACCAAGTTAGGACACGAACACGACATTCGGAGGGACTCAAATTGGTTTTTCTATTAAAATATATTAGATTTATTATTTGAAATTTTCCATTATTCAGAAACTGTAATGTTTTATTTAAACTGTGGCACGAAACTGAAATTTTTTAGGGATTATTTAGCATGTATGACCTTTAATTTTGATTAGGTTATTAAAATTAAGGAATTTAATTATTTATGTATGAATACAACTTCTATTAAAACTAAGTTAGGTACCAACTTGACAACTGAGTCCATTTTAGTCCCAAACTTGAAACCTATAAAAGTTTGATGATGTGGCATTATGAGATTGTGCAACATCATCACTTGAAAATTTAAAAATATATATGAATTTTTAGGTGATGATGTGATACAATTTCAAAGTTTCACATGGCACTTAAATTTGACAACTGAGTCCATTTTAGTCCCAAACTTGAAAACTATAAAAGTTTGATGATGTGGCACTATGAGATTGTGCTACATCATCACTTGAAAATTTAAAAAAATTATATGAATTTTCAGGTGATGATGTGGTACAATTTCAAAGTTTCACATACAATATTTTAATAACCAGACATGTGGTTGAATAGGTCAAACCACTAATTCTCGATTCAACCAGTTCGATCGATTCAACCATCGAACCAATACCAATTACATAACTAATTAAAAATTTATAAGAATCTAAAAAAATACAAAAAAAACTTTTGTAAATATGTTAAATTATCGATTTTTGTCCCAATTTTCAATTTTTACTAATTTCAATTAGTTTTTGAGTCAATCAATTCAACCCCTTTGTTCGAACCATTATATTGGTTAGTTCTCGATCCGTTTGATCTAGTCCTTGTTCTAGTAACACTAGTCACATAATCAAATCTTGATAAAATCTAAGCTCAGGGACCAAAATTGATCTAGTTGCCAAGTTCAAAGACCAAACTAGATTAAAAAAGTACAGGTACCAAAGTATATAATCCCATATGTTTATAATGGGCTTAAACATAGTTAAGCATGACTCTCTATTGTTAAAAATATGTAGGTGCTAGAAAATTTAGAAATTATGATAGCCTATCTGTATGCATTGTGTGAGATTGATGAGCAAAAGGATCAAATGAGATATTATAGTTTAAAAGACATGCTCAAGTGCAATGGGGATGGCCAATATGTATATTTTGTAAAACTAATGAGGAGAAAAACTATGTGATAATATATTATGTAACATCCCAAAAATCGGGTTAGAAGAATTGAGTTAGCGAAACCAAGAGTGCTTACACCTTGATTTTGAGTTAGGACTTTGAGAATTTTGCAAAACAAATT
Source organism: Gossypium hirsutum (assembly GCF_007990345.1). NCBI lineage: Eukaryota > Viridiplantae > Streptophyta > Magnoliopsida > Malvales > Malvaceae > Gossypium > Gossypium hirsutum. The sequence goes on along the minus strand of NC_053439.1, from coordinate 36,022,863 downwards.
GATTTGGTTCAATGGTTAAGTGCTTTAGTCGTGTGTTTGAGGTCATGTGTTCAAATATTTGTGTAAGCAATAAGAAAATACTTTTATACTATTCCGTAAATTAGTTTAGTTTAGTTTAATTTTTATTTATTTATTTATTTTATTAACTTCCTTCTCCCATGTTTCCAAAAACGTTTCTCTCTCCTTCTATTTTCTTTTCTTTTTATTTTTTTTTCTTCTAAAAATTTCTTTCGTTTTTACTTTCTGGCGTGGAATAGATCTTGTGTGGGGTTTGATCTTTTCTCCCAGTTATGTTCTTAACGTCAATAAGAGTTTAATTACTTATATCGCTAGTATGATAGTTTTTCTGTTGGTTTTTGAGTTCCATAGTAAGGGATGATTCTTCCTTAGGGGTTTGTTAATTGGTTGCTTGAATCAGGAGAGGACTAAATGACATCTAAGGTTCCTTTAGCGAATTAAGAATCAAGTCTCTGCTGTCAGTTTGTCGGTATGTTTCAGTTTGGGGTTTGGTGTCGATAGTTCTTTGACATAGCTTTGGTTTGGATGCTAATTTAAACAATTTGATTTGGTTTAATCTTCTGATTTGGTCACTGCAACGTTAGTTTTAGGTTCAGGATTCATCTTTGTTTTTTCTATATCGAAACTGTATCAGGTGTGTACTGAAAACCTGATTTTCTGTAAATTTTTGAACGCCAAAAAATATGGGTGTTGACTCCACACGGCCGTATGGTAGGCCGTGTCGGTCACACGATCGTGTTTTAGGTCGTGTAGCTTGCTATTTTGGAATTAGAGTCAAACGGGCCAGAGACCTGGGCACATATGAGAGGTATTTTGCGATTTGAGTCACACGAGCGTGCGCTTAGCCATGTGTTAGATCGTGTAACTCATTGTTTTGAGCCACAGGGCTGTCTGTCAGGCCATGTGTGGTATTAGGAGGGCCAGCCATCTAGGCCATATGAATTCATGCGGGCTTGTGGCCAAAAAATCGATATTTTTCCCTAGGGCCATAAATGTCGTTCGAATCGAACGTAGGCCTTCTATAAGGCCCTTATGATCTAAAATAAGCTATTAAACTTGATATTTGATGAACTGTTGATGTAAAATTCGTTATTTGTTTGTATGTCTGATATGATATAAGTTAAGTAAGTATGATCTGTTAGCAAATAATGTACTTTTGTTTGGGACGTGTTTAAGGTATGTGATTTATTCAAGTATGATTTATGCTCTGTTAATTTTGATGATGCGTTTTTCTGTGTTGCTGTGTTGGATAATGACATGTAACATTTGAATATGTTATTGTTTTTGATGCTGATTCTGATTTTGATATGTAACCATACATGTGATTTTGTGGCAAATTTGATATGAATCATTAAGATTTGATCAATTTGTTCTACTAAGCGTGGATTCACATGCCTTCTGTTTCTATTATTGTACGATAACATGTCCTACATACTTATCATTCTGATTCTGAATATGCATGCCATGACACATTGCATGAGGTTTGGGTTAATGTGAAAGGAAGAAGTTTTGGCAGTTTAATAATCTGCATTATCTGGTGGTTTATCCACAATTCTATTTTGGCAGCTTGGCTGCAACATAGTGGCTTGACCACATATATCTAATCTGGCAGTTTTAACTGCAATTCTAGTGGCACTGCATACAATTATTTGTTAGTGTGATTTGGTTGTATGAGTTTTGAGAAAACTCTATTTTTGGTGTGTTGCGGATTTAGGTAGGATGGTTTTTGAAAAATATGCATTTTGTTTCTGGAAAACATCGCATTGGCACAATCATACATACTTTGTTCTATTATACGATCGTTATGAAAATCTCTATGATATTCTAATTTGTTCCGTTCTGGTTATATGATCGTTGTGAAATTCTCTGCGTTACCCTGGTTTATATATTGTGTTTTGTTTGATCTTTGTTTGAGTATATACACTGAGCCTTGAAGCTCACACCCTTTGTTTTGTATTTTTCGCTTCAGGTAACCCTCTGACTTAGGACCAGACGGTGTGTGAGAGCTCGAATTGTTTTTGCACTGAATGTAAAAATGTGAATTTCATATTTATATGTTTTGCGCTTTTGGGTCTGTAATCTGTTATTCTGTTTTTAGAACTCATAATGGGTTTGTTAATTCGTCGGTAACTGTCATTTTCAAATGTGAAATCGCAAAATCACTTAAGTCGACAAAACATATTCGATTTTCAAACCAAGACTTTTGAAAATGTTTTTCCACTGCAAATCAAACAATGTTTTGAGCGTTCTCAAAATACTTTTTGGAATCAGTTTCTCTACGGGTTGATGTAACCCTCCAGATTTGACTATAACTTCTAGGCCGGGTTTGGGGTGTTACATATTACAAATTTTCAAGCATGGTTGGACAACCATGGTAATTAGTGGGTCACAGTGAAATGAGTGTAACTAGAGCACCCTAATTACAATCTCCAATTCTTAAGGGAAAGTTGAGAATTAGAGTAATTACACGAGTAATTCTAAAGAATTACACTCAAATCCAACTATCCTATGACTTTCCAAACATGTTCATACATGATTTATGTTTTAAAATTTATTTTTTATACAATATTAATAGCATTTTAATCTTAGGATATATATTTTATTTTAAGATATAATTATGTTATTTTCCTAATCTCATTTCAATAATTTGAAAATTTTATTGACGAGAGATGATTTCGTATACAATTTGACCTACTAAATAATTACCTAAATTACATAGTATATATTTTAAATTATTTATACTAAATTTAACTAAATTAGATAGTATTTATTATTAATTATCTATACTTGATCAAGGGCCAATCAATGATAACAAATAGTATATGATTAATGTCAGAGAGAATAATCCAAAAAAAATATGAAATGCTAAAGTAATTAGATAAAATTGCATAGGATATTTATTTTTCAAATTAATTTTATTAGTAATCATATTGCTTAATACTTTTTTGGATTAACATATTATATAGGATGATTTGATTTTATGTTTTGTTACTTGTTTATGAAAATTTTCCTGTAAGTATTATTGAAAATTTTATAATAACTAATATTTTTTTAGAATTTAAAACTATGTCAGAGAGAATAATCCAAAAAAGAAATGGATTGTTAAGGTACAAAATTGGTGATATATGCTTCTTTATTGTATTTCATAAGACAAAGACTATGCCACAGCTAGTTTGGAGAAATCAAACATGTCCATGCTTTGGTGGTAGTTCTTTTTGTTACCTATGTTTCATTTCCTATAGCGATTTTTACATGCTGGTGTTACATAGTCTTTTGTTATTTTATGTCTCAGATGTTTTTAATTTCTAGGTGTTGTATAGGGGTGTAATCCAGCTAATGAGCTCAAATACAATTGAGCTCGAGCTTAACTTGAAATTTAGAGTTCAATACTCAACTTGAGTTTGATCAAACTTCTAATTTTAAGCTCAAGCTTGACTCGAGATAAAATCGAGCTATTCAAGCTTGAGCTCAATTAGGCTCATTTACCAATTTTTGTACTCAAGCTCGAGCTCAGCTCAATAATTAAGTTTATGGTTAATAATATATATATATAAAACATGAAATGTTCGATGAGGCTCGCTAGCCGTTCGAGTCAAATATTACTAAACTCGAATTTAGCTTGACCAATACCTCAAGATCAAGCTCAGCTTGATCATGTTGAATTGAGTTCGAATTTTTTTAGTCGAACTTAGATAGCTTGCCAGGACCAATGTATCACTTACACCCTAGTTACAGGTTGTCAACTCTTAAAATAGGTATTTTGTCAGTTGTATGTCTTATTCAATAAAGTGGATTATAGAATAATAATAATAAAAATAAAAGAATTGTCATGTATTTATTACATTTGTTTTTGTTAAAATTTTAATAAGATTTTCAATCTAAAAATAACTATAAATAAATGGAGAGCCCCTTCCAGTATGCTATTTTATGTAATTGAATTATATAGGAAAAAGAAAAATTCATTTTAACTGCAAAACTGAAAAGAAAAAACAGTAGCTCAAGTTGTTATAATAAATTGTTTGAAGTAAGTTCCTTCATTCTATTAAATATGAAAATCAGCAACATAACATCAAAAATGATTTTTTATTTTGGTGATAGATAATTTTTATTGTTTCAATCATATTAAATATGATTTTATGACATAAAAAGTACAATATTATATAATCGATCCAAAATATAAAATTTTATGAAGAGATTCAATAAATTATATATAATTTCATTAAATTTTAAAAATAAAAATCACGAGTTGAAAAAATAGATCCTTTAGGTATGAAATAAAATTTGTAATATATTTATGAAGCTTAGTTCTTGCATTTATATTTAAGAAATAGCATCTAAAAATATGATATTTAAATTTCAACATTTGCAACTCTTCTCCTCCTAAATTTCAATAAAAGAATTTTGACTCATCATAATTATATTTATAATTAAAATAATGGTTTTTATATAAAAGTATATTTTTTATTTTTCATGAAATTATATATTTTATAATTAAAAATTTTTTACACATTATTATTTATAATTAATTATTTTAATTGGTTAATAAATTAAGGATGAATTTTATATATTATAAAAATAATTAAGTTATTATATTTTTCATGTTTCATTATTATATATAAGAACTTTTATTTAATATTTTGATCCATTAATTAGATGAATACATGACTGTTTTTAATCCTATCATTTTTACTTTTTGAAATAAAGATATAATTATTTTAACATAAAGTGGTTTATAAATTCTATAAATTATTTTATTAAAATTTTAATTTTAATTATATATGTTTTTAACATTTCAATTGATGCGTGGATTTTTTTTAACAATCTTATTATAAGTTTTGATCATATTTGCTTTTTTTGATACAATGCCTTACAACTACCCATAATTCCTCTTTAACCCATAAATAGGAGAATAATACGTTTCAGCTTACTCGAACTCATATCCTCCTACATTAACAACAATACTCATATTAATTGAGCTAAAACTCAATCAACTGCATGAATTATTTAAAACATACTATAATACCTTTCGCATACAACCCACATGAGCTAAAATTAGTATAATTAAAACAAACAATACTTAGGTACCATTTTTTTAACCAAATTCAATACTCATTTGCTGAAATTAAAACTTTTATTTTTATATATAACTAGTTTCTAATGTTACATGTGTTGCATGTGATTTCACGTATTTAATATTTAATTATTTTTTAGAATATTATATTTTTAATTATAGTAATTAATGTAAAAAAATATTTTTTATTTGAATTATTGAATATAATTAAAATATATTAATTTATCAATTCAAATATTATAATAGAAAATTTTCAAATAATAATTAGTGTATTTTTAATATAATCAACGTACAATTTAGTTTTACTTTATGCAATTAATGCAAAGTAACATTATTCAAAATAATAACTAATTAACATAATTAATTTTAATATTAATTAAGTGATAATTAAGATGTTTAGAATTCTATTCAAGTAATAACTCTATTTTACATAAATAAAATTAGCACAACTTTTGTTGACATCAAAATTTTTTTAAACTAATAATTGTAAATTAGAGTTATAATTATCACAATTTTTTTCTTATATTTTATGTTTAGAGTTTTATTCAAGTAATAACTCTATTTTAAAATTAGCACAACTATATCTTAAAATCTAATTATTTTTAAATATGTAATTATCATAACTTCTATTAAATTATATTTTAAATGTACTATCACACCTTCTATTTTATTTCAACTTTTTAAATTAATAATTCTAAATTAAATATTTTTAAATATGAATTTAATAATATGATTGAAAATAAAATGTATTCTCGTCAATTCATATTTTTTTTAAACTCATGCTTTTATATAGATTATAGATAAAGAAGAAATAAAATTTTACTTAAATATAAATTATGAAAACACATGTAAATAATTTGTATTGATTTGAGTTAATTTGAGTGGAAACCAAAAATAACCAATTTCTATCTCAACAAATTAACAATAAAAAATGGAATCACATCTATTAGAGTGGAAATATGACTGATCTGAAGTTTGAAAAACCAAATAATATACCCAATGTTGTTTACAAGTTCATTCAAAGTAGAACTGAAGTGGGGGAAGAAGATGAACAAGGATGATTCACTAAAGCTACCACACATCAAGGATTTGGGGAGCAGAATAAGTTGTGTAACTGATTTGGCTAATTATTGTGACTGGACCATCTTTCTTACCACTTTGTTTACGTTGATACATAAGGTTCATGCCTTCTTTAAGCTTAGCAGCACATTGTTTTGTTGTCTCCCCCATCCCCCTTATAGCTTGCCTAACTAGGTTTTTAGGTTGGGCTTATGGCAAAACATAGGTCGATGGCCACCCACCCCAGTAATCCTCACTCCTCTCTCTTTCCCATTATTAAAAGGAAACTGATAGTCATAAACCAGCGAATTTTATATTATATATATATATAAAGGATGGAATTTTGTGGTATCCAATTGCGACAAAAGGATTTAAAACTTTAAAGCATTTGGTAGGGAGAAAAATGATTGGGTACATGTTGGTCCATCTGTTATATAGAGTTATAGGTATAGGACCACAGCTCCCAAACTCAACTGGACCATTGACGGCCACGCACCGTCCAGTTGGCGGCCGCTATTCATTATTTCATGCTTCAATTGTCGGCTTCTCCGTCTATCTGTCCTATCCCCTTGTGCTCTCTCTCTCTCTCTCGAGGTGTACATTGACCTTAGCAATACGTAGCTCAGGGTTTGGATATAAGGATGATAAGTGGATACTTTGAATTGGGCATAGATGATTAGCTTGAGTGACATTGAAGGCACGCTCTCAATATTAGAGACATGATAAGACCCCTCATAAGAGTCCTCGAGTCATTTATTTTGTCTCAACGATATTACACAGCTAATAATTAGTTCATGATTCATGTTTTTCAGCCATGACTAAGTTTTGAGTTTGTTGAAACCAGCTTTTTTGTATGTATTCAGCAGCAGTAACGTTATTTCATTGGACTAAGTTTAGTTGATTTCCTTCATGGTGTGGTGATTGATTCCCTACCGTTAGGCCAGCTTCCTAGAACCTTATATTTAATGTTAAAAGAAATGGGTGTTTAATTTATAAATTTTGACTTCAGAAATTTGTATCGGCAATTTGCAGAACTTATGAATCCACTCTATCTCATTAATTATTCTACATTGATGATTACTGGAGTCCAAGTAATATGCAACAAATAAAGTAGCTGGCATTTTATCAAAATTTATACAACTTGAAATTTCTAGACATTTTTGTACTATTAATGAATCTGTGGATTCCTTGGAAGCTTGTAAGTTCAAATAGAATGAAACCATTATTTTGGGCTGTAATGGCTGTGATTCGGGCTTAAAAAATAATTGTTTATTTATTAATTAATTCAACCTGACCCAAATTTATATAAAAATATAATAAATTTTTTTGGGCAAGTTGGCTCATCTTAGGCCTAATTTTTTTTTTAATTTGGGCCTTGACCCAACCTATTTGACTCGACCTGACCAATAGATTCCTCTCTCTTACTTTCTTTCTCTTTATATATACAAGTGTATTTTAAGAAAATTAAAATGACAAAAATATCATTTAATATTTTAAATTTAACAAAGTTATTTTATTTAAATATGCAACTTTATTATTTTATTTAAATTTAAATTAATAAACATTTAAAGATAAAATTCATGTGATGTTAGTCTACTTTTAAACTAATAAAATTCAAGTATAAAATTTTTATTAATTTATTTAAATTGAAAATTATTAATTTTTGTTGAAACATTTTCAAAATATTTATAGTGTTTCAATAACTATAAATGAAAGGTATAAGTAATCAAAAGTTATAACTTTTAGTTATTAATAAAAAATTATGGCTATTCATAATAATGAGTTATATCACTTTTTTTAATAAATAATTGTCGAAACTACTTTTTGAAAACAAAAATAATTGTGTCAACTTTATTTTCAAAACAAAAACGAAAAAAGGGGAGTCGCCACCGATATTCTTTTGAGGTGTGATCGGATCACCTTAAAACAAATTTGGTCTACGAATACAAAACGGGTTCAGGAGTATGAGGAAGGATTAGCACTCTCGTAACGCCCAAAATTGGTACCGAATTGATTAATTAATGTCTTAAAGTCAAATGTCGAAAATTTGAAAAGATTAAAAACGATCCCCTTTTATTAATGACATATTTTTAAACAATATTTGTATAAATTTAAACATAGGTAGAAAGGCCTTCTCATCCCAATGCAACAAAATGTCGCATCCCGTAAGTTAGGTTAACATTTGAATTCCCGAGCATAAGCTAACCTTTAAAAATCTTTATTGGAATTTAGTATATTTGAAAACTAAATTTTTTTGGCCAACTTGGTTCAATGAGGAAATCAAAACCCCGTAAGTTAGAACACAATTCTTTGAAGTTCCAAAGACGACCCATGAGTTTGCTTTTATTATTAAAAAAACTCGTTTCGATATAACAAAATATCATATCCAATGAGTTAGGACACAACGTTTCGAATTCCCGAGATAAGCTTTGATTTGAAATTTTTATGTTTGAATTGAAAAAGGATACTCGATTACTTAAATTCAACGAGGAAAATTGAAACCTATTAAGTTAAGGCGCAATCTCCTCGAAAATCTTGGATACCGAGTATTACTTTATTTTGGAAACTTTTTAATAAAACGATTTTAATGCTTTAATGAAATGAAATCTTTTTGACAAATAAAACGCAATGGGATGACAATATATAATGCGAAATGATAATTCGTAAACTAAGATATACACTAATGAGCGATGAAGAATCAATAAATACAAATAAACAATACCATACATATAAGAGCAATAATCTTACATCACATGTAAACATCAACATTCAAAAGCTAATGAACTAAAAGCTAATCTTAAAAGAAGTACCAAGTAAATTAACACAAATAAAATGTAACAAGTTTAAAATAAATTTAAAATAAATAATATATACATATATGAAAGTTTAAAATAAATAAAAAATATAGCTAAAAATAAATACTACATAAAATAATAGTATCCAAATAAATTTTTAAAATAAATATTATATAAGAAGAAAATCAAAATACATAAAATAATATACATATATTAATTTAAATAAGTAATACATATGGAATGAAAAACTCAATATAAATAATAATATATTTAATAATATGTGTAAAAAGTTGAAATAAGTAAAATATATTAAAAAAAGGTTTTTAAAAGAGATAAATTAAATATTTATAAAGATAGATTTAAACAAATATATACAAATATGTTAAAGAAAGAATTTAAAATAAATGGTTTTAATAATATGAAATCCATAACATACAAAATGGAAATAATTTGAAATAAATTATGTATTATAAAATAAAACCATTTAAAAAATAAATTCTATTGGATTAATCATAAAAATATAAAATATTACATTATGAAATTAAATAATAATATAATATAATAATATAAAAAACTTAAAATAACAGTACATAATAGAATAAAATAATGTATATAAAAAGGGTTAGGTAAATTGATATAAAAAATAATAATAAACTAATAATAATAATAGTAATAATAATATTAAACCAGTTAATTTAATAGCAAAAATAACAAAAGGATTAATTTGAAATTAAAACAGAAATTTAGGGGTAAATATAAAATAAATAAAGAGATAAGGACCACATTGAACGCGCGAATAACAGGGAGGGACCAAAAAGGAAATTAATCCCTGCCCTTCAAAACGACGTCGTTCGAATATGGACCTACTTGAAATCGAAACAAATCATGGGGTACAAATAAAAATAAAAAAAATAATTACAAAGCAATAAAAAGCGGAAGGGCTAAAAATGCAATTAGCCCTTCCGTTAAAAACACGAGGATCTTAGGCCTGGAGCGGGTCAGATCTCGGGTCGCTAGTCGGTACGGCGCCGTTTTGGAGCCATTGAAACAGGCCCCTAAACGACGCCGATTCTTTTGTCATATATAAGCCAAATTAAACCCTAAAATTAGCAGCCCTTTATCATTTAAAAATCAAACCTAAAAAAACCTAATAATTTACTCTCTGTGTGCCGCTCAGCAATCAGGCCGTTCAAAGGCCCTTCTCCTTTCGCCTGCCTCCAATTGCGACAGAGCGAACAAAGGTTCGACTACCAGGTAAACTTTTCGGCTCTTAACTGTTTCTTTTTCTTTTTTTATACGATTAATAAAATAAAAAAGCAGAAAAGAAAACTCAGAGAAAAACAGAAGGAAAAGAAGAGAAAAAAATCACCTTCTTTCAGATTTTTTTGATTTCTTTCGTATCCTTTTACAGATTTTCAAATGGCTTTATATAGCCGAATAATACAAAAATCAAAATTAGAAAAAACTATTTTTTCTCTGTTATTTGCTGCTTGCTTTTTCTTGATTGTTTGTTGCGTCTGTTACAGGTACACAGCTAGCCTGGAGGCAGAGACGCACGTGTGGGGGAGAGCAGAGGCGTGCTTGGGCTATTGTTGCGGCGGCTGAAGTTTGCTAGGTTTTCTGCTTCTATTTTTTTTTTGGTCTTGTTTGGGCTATTGGGTATTTGGGCTGTATTGGGCTAGTGTAAATGGACCGCTTATTGGATTTTAGTTTACTAGACTTTTATTTTTTATTTGTTGGTTATTTGTTTATATTTGTTTGCGGGCTCAGGATAAATTTGGGCCTTACAACTGCCCCTCTTTGCTTGTTGTCGTGTAATGAGATCAAAGCAAATACCTTAAAAAAGGGCCAATTTTTTCCAGTCTTGTCGAGCCTCGACCTCTTTGGTGCTTCTCTTCTTCAAGTAGCCTCGTTTTAACCCATTGTATTTTCAGGGGTATAAGAATTGTAATTTCAATCTACTCCACTATAACTTTAGAGAGATGAGACTTGGCTTCAATCTGCCCCGCTGCAACTTCAGGGGGATAAGATTCGTTATGATCTACTCTACTGCAACTTCAGAGAGATAAAATCTGTAACCAGTCTTTAATCTGCTCCACCGTAATTTTAGGGAAGTGAGATTTGCTATATTCAATCTGCCCTACTGCAACTTCAGGGGGATAGGACTTGTTATGGTCTGCTCTACTGCAACTTCAGAGAGATAAGACCCGCTATCTTCAGTCTGCTCCACTGCAACTTCAGGGAGATAAGAGTGGTGTCTTCAATCCGCTCCACTACAACTTCAAGGAGATAGAATTATTGGCTGTAATCTGCTCCACTGTAACTTCAGGGAGATAAGATTTGCCATGATCTGCTCTACTGCAACTTCAGAGAGATAAGATCTGTGATTTATAGCTTTAATCTGTTCCACTACAACTGCAGAGAAATAAGATTCGCTATCTTTAGTCTGCTCCACTACAACTTCAGGGAGATAAGACTTGTCACTTTAATCCGCTCCACTGCAACTTCAGGGAGATAGGATTATCGGCTTTAATTTGCTCCACTACAACTTCAAGGAGATAAAATTCACCATCTTCATTCTGCCCCACTACAACTTTAGGGGGATAAGACTTGTTTTCTTTAGTCTGCTCCACTGTAACTTCAGGGAGAAAAGACTTGTAACTTTAATCCGCTCCACTACAACTTCAGGGAGATAGGATTATTGGTTTTAATCTGCTCCACTACAACTTCAGGGAGATAAGATTCACCATCTTCTTCAATCCATTCCACTGCAACTTCAGTGGTATAAGATTTGTGGTTTCACCAATATGTTCTCTAGGGAACATGACCTGTAGAATCCATTTCATGGACCTATTTATGCCTAGTGATTAGGATGTTATGATTGGAATGAATCTAAATCTCCTTACTAGATGTGTATGCACAAATGCAAAATGTCATGAAAATGATCCCTTAATGTTTAAGTTATTATTGCTCGTTGTTCATTAAGGCTCTATCACAACACATCAGAATGCCATCTTATTCGGTAGGTATTTCTATAGAAACACTCATATTTTACTTAATCAGATTGCCTCCACTGTAATTTTCAAGGTTCAATCCACTGTAATCTTCAAGGTTCAATCCACTGTACTTTTGAGACATAAAATTTGAACCATTTTCCTCCCACTGTAATTTAGGAGTATAAGATCTGGCTCTTTCTCAATCCATTCCTACTGCAATACAGGATGTGAATCTCTTTGGTCCCTTACACCACTCCCAAGGTGTCGTACCAATATAGAATTTTCTTTTCCAAGAATAACCTCCTCTTATTACTTGGTGATCATTGCTTGTTTGTTCATTGAAGCTTTATCACCAACATGACATCTTATTGTTTTGTTCAATCAATATTTTGACAACAAAACATGGAGGGATAATCTTAATTTAGACTCTTCCTTCTAAGATATTTCCTACCCTTAAACCTGGTGTGTTCTAAACAATAGTCGTGTTTCAGGTTCTTGTATTATTTAGAAACTTCTAGAGTAATATGCAAAACTTCCTTTATAAAAGTATTATTAGTCCATTAATCATTATTCCAATGCAACATGCTTGCAAAAGATTATAACAATGGATAAAATAGGATTGATTTGGGAGCATGGCTCGAAATGAATAGATTATCAAGGATAGTAAAAATAAAAGAGGAACCGATTGGGAACATGTATCTTGAAAAAGAATGAAGTATTCCAAGAACAGAAAATTCAATATAAATAGTAAGAAGACTAGGTGGCCTAGATATCGTAGCTTGAACTTCGCTTACAAACTTTCTGAAGACCATTCTGAGTTTGACATGTGTTTAGGAGATCTAGAGTACTTTGTCGATGTCCCAAGATGTCGCCTACCCTTTCCTATTGATTTAGGTATAGCAAGATCACTGTATGCCCCATTTTGATCAATATTTGAGCTTCCCTTTTCAGTTTTTTCAACTCAAATCTCCTTTGGTCTCAAGGTGCCCTTTGCGGGTTTTCACCTTAGTCTTTTTAGGACTCAAAGCGTCCTTTGCGGGTTTTCACCTTAGTCCATTCTCCTTCTTTAAATGAAGTGTTTCTTGACTGAATCTGAGTTTACAGGATTTGGTAGGTTTTTTACCATCCATCTCACTCAAAATCAATGCTCCTCCAAAAAAGGTTTGTTTTGACAACATAAGGTTCTTCCCAATTCGGCATCCATTTCCCTCTAAAATATTTTTGTAGAGAAAGAATCTTTTTCAACACCAGGTCTCTCTCGCAGAATTCTCTGGGATGAATCTTTTTGTTGTAGGCTCTCATCATTCATTTCTGGTACATCTGACCGTGGTGAATAGCTTTTAGCCTTTTTCCTTCTATTAGGTTCAATTGATCATATTGAGATTGGATCCATTTGGCCTCATTCAACTTTATCTCAACCAATACCCAGAGAGAAGGGATTTCAACTTTAATAGGTAAAACTGCCTCCATCCCATAAACCAGAGAGAAAGGCGTAGCCCCGGTGGAGGTCCTAATAGATGTTCGATAAGCAAGGAGAGCAAATGGTAATTTCTCATGCCATTCTTTGTAGGTCTCAGTCATTTTCTCTGCAATCTTCTTAATATTCTTATTAGCTACCTCTACCGCACCATTTATTTTTGGGCCATACGGTGACGAGTTATGGTGTCTGATTTTGAATTGATTACAAACCTCAACTATCGTGTTATTGTTCAGGTTCAACGCGTTATCCGATAGAATCCTCTCTGGCATTTCATACCGGCATATGATCTCATATTTTCGAGAATTTTCTAACAGACTTGGTGACATTGGCGTATGAAATAGCCTCTACTCATTTGGTGAAGTAATTAATAACATCCATGCCCCACTTTGCTCAAATTTGAGCTGCCCTTTTCGGGTTTTCAACTTAAATCCCCTTTGGTCTCAAAGTGCCCTTTGTGGGTTTTCGCTTTGGCCTCTCCTTTTTCTTTTTCTTTTCTTTTTCCTTCTCTTTTTCTTTTTTTTTTCATCATTTTCATTTTTTTGAAATATTTTTTTATTTTTTTATTTTTTTGAAATACTCTTTTGATTGGATCTGAACTCATAAGATTAGGCAAGTCCTTGTTATCCCTTTCGATCAGAATCAATACTTTTCCAGATAAAGTCTTCCACACAAGATCCTTCTCATCCACTTTCATTTTGTATGCGAAGGATTTTCTTTGGTATCGAGTTTCTCTCATAGAGCTTTCTAGGGCGAAATTGTTTTTGGTACATTTGACTATGAAAGAAAACTTTGGATCTTTCTCTTCAATCGAGATAAAATCTAACAAAAAATCGAAGAGATGGAAACTCGATTTTAATGGGAAAAACTGTGATAAACAAAAGAGAAAAGCGTTGCCCCAGTTGAGGTTTTTTCACTGCATCGTTCATGATGTTAATCTTGAACATACTGCAAATTTTTGATATATTGTTGTTGTTTAAATTTAATGCATTGTTAGATTACCATGTCAGTGCTTAACCCGGGTATATCCTGGTATGACCATGCGAAGACATCTTTGAACTTTTGAAGTAACTCAACAAGGTCTTGCTTCGTTTCTTCAGTTATGCATGTTTTAATTTTTACTACTTTTCCCTCCTCCAAGGTCACAATCTCCATTGTCTCCTTATGAGGTAAAATTTCTCTTCAAGTTCTACAATTCTCAACAAGTCCGGAGATAGGCTACAATCTATGTCATCTTTAAAGTTTTGAGATCCTTCTAAACACATGTCTTGCTCAAAAGAAGATTCTGGGTCTGTAGCACCGTCGCTCATGTCATTAATATCCAGGGACCTATTGTAGGTACAAAAGAATATACAAAGAATGTATGAATTTATGAATAATTATTTGTATAGTATGATTATGAATGAATGAATGAATGAATGAATTGGAAGAAAATCCAAAAGAATGAAAAATCAAAAATAATTATTCGTAAAGAATGAAAGAATATTGGCTCAAAAAATGATCACAAAAATGTATTTAATTAAAATAATGATATTCAGACATGTGCCTATTTCACAAGGAGTTCTTATTGCCTCTAGGCTAAAAGCAACAAGTGTGTTTTGAATATAACTCTGAGTAAGCTCTAAATACTACAGGGGTTTCTTCTGCAGTCTAATTATTTGGAACACTCCTAGGTTTATAAGGGCGAATATCTAACAAGGTCCCTTTTTAGTTGTGTCTTCATGTATGGCATTGATGTGAATGTTTCCTTCCTTTTTAATTTCTTCACAGAACTCCATTTCCTTATTGTCCATCATGCCTTGAACCAAGGCCTTGAATTCTACACACTCTTGGATTTTGTGCCCTTCCTCGTGATAAAACTCATAGTAATTTCTTGTCTTTTTGCCACTTCATCAAAATCAGGGATGGCAAGATTAGTAAGGTTATCTCCTAGGTCAAAACCTGATTCGGCTTGGAATTTTATTGGCATTGAAGTACTGGCCTGAAATTGTTGAGGCTTAATTGTGACAGATGGTCTACTTGGGTACATTTTAGCTTGGGTTTGTACATTTGGTGGAGTAAAACCCAGAGAATATAGCGGCTCCTCATTATCTTCTCCAGAATTAACCATGGGGCCCTTTCCCTTATCTATTCTTCCAGCCAGTAATTGGGTCAACTAAGCTATCATTTCATTTTTTTTGAGATTCCAACATTTTCCCATCATGCCTTTTTGAATCTTAGCTAGCTGCTTTTGCATTTGCAGCTGTAGTTGGTCTTTTCTCTCCATTTAGAGTTATTCAAGTTTTTCCAATCTTTGGTCCATGTCTTTTTTTTTTGCTTGAGTACCGTAACGATGTTTGGTTAATAGGTTTTTTTTGGTTTCCAGATTAACCGAGGAATGATTTTAATCAATTAGGCTCTTTTGGTAGACTTTAATGCATATGATGTCATGTAATGCAAATGCATGAATGCAAAAAGAGACGTTGATTCTGGTTCAATTCTATTAGAACAATTTTACTAGAAAACAAATCTATTTACATAAAATGGATATATATACGGCTTTGTCCTCATACTCCTGGCGAAGGCATTGATCCTTTTCTTCATCCGGATGTTAAGATGAATCCCACAAATTTTCCAATGGATGCATGTACTAGCTCTTTTTTTCATGATCAGGGTTACAACTCATTGCTCATTCATCCTCGTGATGCTCGTTAGCTTCTTTAAAAAGGTCGGGACATTGACGACTCTAGAATAATCTTTATCAACTTGAATCATCAGGAAACGAAGCAAAGTTGTGTAGTCCTCCATTAGACTATCTTCCATGTTTTGTTGGACCATATTCGGACAACCGCATTGTCTTCCACTTTATCAAGAAATCCGTTTTCCATGACAAGCTGTCTATTTAGCAACTGAAGGTGAATCAACACCTCTTTTTTATGATGAAACTGCAATGCAGTCATAACGTTAGTACAAGGGAAAAAAATAGAGCACCTATTTGGGTGACCACTAGGTGTTTAGAGTGGTTCTACCTAGGGTAGGCTCTTAGGGCTTACTACATGTGGTTCATTTCTAAATAAAGGGTACCTGAACCAGCAGATTCCTTGATCCTCACCCATTATAGGATCATACGGACCGAGTTTAGTTCAGGGGAATACATTTCCCTACGACTACACGGAGATGAAAATCTCACGAACACATAGGTACTGATGTATCCCGAAAGCGATCCACTATCCTGTACAGAGGTGAAAACCTCATGAAGGAATAGTTTCTCACTCCCACTTAGGAGGGTGTAACTGAACGGTTATGCAATGCAATATGCAGTGATTAAAAACTCAAACCAATTTTGGTCACCTTAAAATAAGTTTGGTATACGAATACAAAACGGGTTCGGGAGTCCGTTACGTATGAGGAATGATTAGCACCCTCGTAACGCCCAAAATTGGTACCGAATTGATTAATTAATGTCTTAGAGTCAAATGTCGAAAATTTGAAAAGATTAAAAATGATCCCCTTTTATTAATGACATATTTTTAAACAATATTTGTATAAATTTGAACATAGGTAGAAAGACCTTCTCATCCCGAGGCAACAAAATGTCGCATCCCATAAGTTAGGATGCAACATTTGAATTCCTGAGCATAAGCTAACCTTTAAAAATATTTATTGGAATTTTTTATATTTGAAAACTAAAATTTTTTGGCCAACTTGGTTCAATGAGGAAGTCGAAACCCCGTAAGTTAGGACACGATTCTTCGAAGTTCCAAAGACGACCAATGAATTTGCTTTTATTATTAAAAAAACTCGTTTCAAGATAACAAAATGTCATATCCAATGAGTTAGGACACAACATTTCGAATTCCCGAGATAAGCTTTGATTTGAAATTTTTATGTTTGAATTGAAAAAGGAATACTCAATTGCTTAAATTCAACGAGGAAAATTGAAACCCAATAAGTTAAGGTACAATCTCCTAGAAAATCTTGGATACTGAGTATTACTTTATTTTGAAAACTTTTTAATAAAACGATTTTAATGCTTTAATGAAACGAAATCTTTTTGACAAATAAAACGCAATGGGATGGCAATATATAACGCGGAATGATAATTCGTAAACTAAAATATACACTAATGAGGGACGAAGAATCAATAAATACGAATAAACAATATCATACATATAAGAGCAACAATCTTACATCACATGTAAACATCAACATTCAAAAGCTAAAGAACTAAAAGCTAATCTTAAAAGAAGTACCGAGCAAATTAACACAAATAAAATGTAACAAGGTTTTTTTTTAAATAACTAAAAACAAATAACATGAAAGAAGGGAAATTATATATTAAAATAAATTTAAAATAAATAATATATACATATATGAAAGTTTGAAATAAATAAAAAAATATAGTTAAAAATAAATACTACATAAAATAATAGTATCCAAATAAATTTTTAAAATAAATATTATATAAGAAGAAAATCAAACTACATAAAATAATATACATATATTAATTTAAATAAGTAATACATATGGAATGAAAAACTCAATATAAATAATAATATATATAATAATATGTGCAAAAAGTTGAAATAAGTAAAATATATTAAAATAAGGTTTTTAAAAGAGATAAATTAAATATTTATAAAGATAGATTTAAACAAATATATACAAATATCTTAAAGAAAGAACTTAAAATTAATGGTTTTAATAATATGAAATCCATAACATACAAAATGGAAATAATTTGATATAAATTATGTATTATAAAATAAAACCATTTAAAAAATAAATTCTATTGGATTAATCATAAAAATATAAAATATTACATTATGAAATTAAATAATAATATAAGATAATAATATAAAAAAACTTAAAATAATAGTACATAATAGAATAAAATAATGTATATAAAAAGGGTTAGGTAAATTGATATAAAAAATAATAATAAGCTAATAATACTAATAGTAATAATATTATTAAACCAATTAATTTAATAGCAAAAATAACAAAAGGATTAATTTGAAATTAAAACAGAAATTTAGGGGTAAATTTGAAATAAATAAAGAGAAAAGGACCATATTGAACGCGCGAAACAGGGAGGGACCAAAAAGGAAATTAATCCCTGCCCTTCAAAACGACGTCGTTCGAAGATGGACCTACTTGAAATTGAAACAAATCATGGGGTACAAATAAAAATAAAAAAACCATAATTACAAAGTAATAAAAAATGGAAGGGCTAAATGTGGAATTAGCCCTTCCGTTAAAAACACGAGGATCTTAGGCCTAGAGCAGTTCGGATCTCGGGTCGCTGGTCGGTACGGCGCCGTTTTGGAGCCATTGAAATAGGCCCTAAACGGCGCCGTTTCTTTCGTAATATATAAGCCAAATTAAACCCTAAAATTAGCAGCCATTTATCATTTAAAAATCAAACCTAAAAAACCCTAATAAGTTACCCTCTGTGCGTCGCTCAGCAATCAGGCCGTTCAAAGGCCCTTCACCCTTCGCCCGCCTCCGATTGCGACGAAGCGAACAAAGGTTCGACTACCAGGTAAACTTTTCGGCTCTTAACTGTTTCTTTTTCTTTTTTTATACGATTAATAAAATAAAAAAAAAAGAAAAGAAAACTCAGAGAAAAACAGAAGGTAAAGAAGAGAAAAAAAACTCACATTCTTTCAGATTTTTTTTATTTCTTTCGTATCCTTTTACAGATTTTCAAATGGCTTTATATAGCCGAATAATACAAAAATCAAAATTATAGAAAACTTTTTATTTTTTTCTCTGTTATTTGCTGCTTGCTTTTTCTTGATGTCTTTACAAACCAACACAAATGAACTATCATCTCATCAATTTTCAAAAATCAAAACGAAGCATGATTTGATACAGTCACCATGGGTTCCCTTATTAACGTTCAAAGTGTTTATGGTATTGTCAACCCTTGAGTCATAACATAAAAAAAATTTCTACCATAGGCTTGCAAATATATCACATCTCCACCACTAGAGTTAGAATCGGATGTAAAGATCAAAGGGTTTTTGTTAGGTTGTAACGGTTAGAATCAGATGCAAAGATCAAAGGGTTTTGTTAGGTTATAACGGGGCTTGGGTCAAGGTATAAAAAGGAGAGAATTTTTGGGCTTTTTGATCAAAGAATTACATATACTCTTTACCTGAAACTTAACGTTATTTTTCAACTCAAGCAATAAGGAAGTAACCAGCGAGAGAGACAACCAATTAACTCGAGAATCTCACCATGATATATATATATTGTGAGAAAGTAAAGAAGGATCTTGAGATATTTGTAACAATTACTATTCATTCTCTCTCTCTCTCTTTCTCTTTGATAAAGGTAGCTTGAGTTCAATGCATTTCATGTAAGGAGATCAATGCAAATCCTTTGAAAAGTACGAACATAGGAAATCAACAAAAATTGGTCAAATTGGCTTATAATGCGGTTAAATTTCAAAGAAAGGCTAAATGCCCTTTTCATTATGCTTGACAATCACTCAATAAAAAAATAAAGCATATATTAATGCACGCTTATTGGCTCAAATAACTCATAGAAAGGGTAAAAATTTGTGTTAAATCTTATGTCACTTCTCATTTAATTGATCAAAAAAATAAAATTATTCACCAGTTAGTAGCAAAAACTTGACCATTCCCAAACTCGAATCCTATCACTTTCTCAACTTGACTCAAAGGATAGATGTCATCAATTAAGCGAGAACCAAAGCAAAATTTTTAATTTTAATTTTATTTTAATTTTAATTTTTTTTCAAAAATAAAGGTCAACAGAGAAATAACATGAAGCATATTAGAAGCAAATAAAAGAATTGATTCATGGTAGTTTCAAGGTGTTAGAGAGAATGGTCGTTCAAAGTCGCAGGTTGTGCGTGAAGAGATTTTGGACCGAAAATGTTTTAAGAATAAATTGGCATATCTCTCATCCTTCACACTCTTACCTAAAAAACTTAAAATCAAACATGAAAAATATGAAATTAATAAGAAATCCCATGGGTTGCCTTCTGTGAATCACCTTCCTTTAACGTCTTTGGCTAGACGTGACTTCCTCTTCACTCCTTGTATTTTGGACATTCTGATTACTCATTAGTTTGAAAACATTCATAAAAAGGTTTTAAATGATGACCATTGACCTTGAATATTTTATTTGTGTCCAAACTTTGAATTTCTACTGCACCATGTGAAAACACATTAGTGATAACAAAAGGCCTTATCCATCTAGAGCATTATTTTTCAGGAAATAATTTCTAACGAGAGTCATAAAGCAACATTTTTTGACCAAGATAGAACTTTTTTCCTAGAAATCATTTGGTAATGAAAATGCATCCTTGTGAATTTCTTCCAGCTCAGGCAATTGCAATTTTTTTTGGTTGTTAATTTCATTAAACATCATGTTGCATTGCTTGACAACCCATTATGCTTTGTGCCCTAACTCAAAAAGAAGATGAAAATGTTTACCAAAAACTAGATGGTAAGGAGACATACCTATGGGTGTTTTGTACATTGTTTGAAATGCCCACAATGCGTAGTCAAGGCGTAAACTCCAACTTTTGTGATTCGGGTTGACAATTTTTTCCTGAATGGATTTGATTTCTTGATTGGAAATTTCAGCTTGTCCATTGGTTTGTAGATGGTAGGCTACAGAAGTGCGATGCATGACATTATATCTCTTCATTAAGGTTTCCATAACTCTATTGCATAAGTGAGTTCCTTTGTTACTGATCATGGCCCTTGGTGTCTCGAACCTAGAGAAGATGTGAGACTTAACAAAATCTACAAAAACTTTAGAATTATTAGTTCGGGTGGCTTTTGCTTCCACCCACTTCGAAACATAATCCACAATAAGAACTATGTAAACATTGTTAAAAGAAATGGGAAAAGGACCCATAAAATCAATACCCTCCATACATTGAATATTTCACAAACAATTATTAGTGTAAGTGACAATTGATTTTTGTGTCCTACACTTTCCATTCTTTAACATTTTTCATAAGCTTTACAAGACATATATAAATCTTGAAACAAAGTAGGCCAAAATAAACCACTTTCTAATACCTTTTGTATGGTCCTTTTGGGACCAAAATGGCCTCCACAAGCAAAAGAATGACAAAACCTCCAAATAGATGGAATTTATTGTTAGGTAACACATCTCTGGATCATTTGATCCGAGTCAATCTTCCACAAATAAGGATCGTCCTACGTATAATATTTACATCATTTTTTATTTTGTATTTTTAAGCTAATGAAAAATTGTGAGGTAGTGATTTTGTAACTAAATAGTTGACGATATTAGTGTTCCAGGGAGTTGCCTTGTCAATGGAAAAAAGATGTTCATCTGGGAATTCAACATTTATAGGTTTCACCAATTCTTTTATGATTAATCGACTAAAGTGATCGACGACCAAATTTTTTGCTCCTTTCATCTTGCATATCTCCAAATTGAAATCTTGAAATAGCAACACCCAATGCAGTCATAGTTTGGAGTCCTTCTTTGTGAAAAAATATTTAAGAGCTGCATGGTCAGTATACACAAACACTTTGATACCCAATAAATTAGAGCGAAATTCCTCCAAAGCAAAAATGATCGCTAGAAGTTCTTTTTCTGTTGTTGAATAGTTGGATTGGGCATTATCAAGTGTTCTTGAGGCATAGTAAATGATATGTGAGGCTTTTTCAATCTTTTCCCCTAAGATAGCTCCAACAGGGTAGTCACTAAAATTTCACATTATTTCAAAGGGAAAATTCCAATTCAGCAATTGAATTATCAGTTTGGAGTAACTTACAGAGAGGTATTGTTATCTTGGAAAAATCCTTGACGAATCATCTATTGATAGGGTAAGGTGAAGATCTGATAACATGAATATTATATTTATCCATTTCAATTCCTCTAGAAGATACTATATGGCCTAGAATAATACCTTGATCAACCACAAATGACATTTGTCATAGTTAAGTACTAAATTTGTTTCTATGCATTGTTTGAGGACTTTTATAAGGTTAGTCAAACATTCATCGAAAGAATCACCTTAAACTGTAAAATCATCCATAAAAACTTCAATGATGTTTTCGACATAATCAAAGAAAATACTAACCATACACCTTCAGAATGTGGTAAGCACATTGCATAGTTCGAACGACATGCATTAGTATGCGAATGTGCCAAATGGGCATGTAAAAGTGAACATACGTGGGTCGTTGCATTTTTTAGGGAGTTTTCTTTAGAGAACTGATGATACATTTTCTCTCATTCTTGCCTTTTCATTATTGTTGAGTTTCTTCTTGTTGGGGCATAACTCTTTGAGAAATTTTATATATCGAGGTACGTGTTTAATAACATCAATTAATGGGATGTTTACCTTGAATTTGCAAAAGGTCTCAAAGATTTCCTTTTCTTGTGTATCTTTCTTGGTTTTGGCTAATCTTTGAGGAAAATGAGGTGGCATCATCAATGTTTTTTGCATTTTATTGGAGGAATTTGGATGTGTCACTTCTTTTTCAGTTCCTGCCTTCAAGGTTTGGCTACGCACTTTTATTTCCTGCAATTCTTTACCACTTCTCAAAGTAATCGCATTTGCATTTTACTTTAGGTTGACAATAGTTTGCAAATGTAGCTTATCTTGAGATTCCAATTGGCTAATAGATGAGGCAAGTTGACTTTCTTGATTTTTCAGATTTTTTATGCTTACCTGGGTATCTTGTTGGAATTGTTGCGTGCTAGTAGTAAGAGAACAAACTATTTCTTCAATGGACATACCTGGCTTCGATGATGAATGTTGATGAGATGACTCATGAGACTATCCATGTCGAGCTTGTGGAGGATTGTATGGCTTTGTTCCATAGCGAAAATTCAGGTGATCTGTTCACCTTGGATTAGAGGAGTTTGAGTAAGGATCATACTTACGCCATAAAATCCACCAACCATATTGGCAGTCTCAGTTTCATCCTCTTTAAGTGTTGGTCATTTATCTGTTTGGTGTCTATTTCTCGTGCAAATACCACAAGCTTTCACTTGTTGTAGTTACCCATTGAAACTTGCTGCACAAGAGAGGTAAGATTGGAAATTTGACTTTACAGAGCAGAGATACTTACCTCATTCACTCGCTTGAAAGTGGTGTCTTGTTGCGAGCCAAATTGTTGTGAATTAATGATCATGACATTGATGAACTCCCTAACATCTCTAGGAGTTTTGTTAACAATTTCTTCTCCACTTATTGCATCCATCATCTTCCTTTCTATGGGTAACAACCTCTCATAAAAGTATTGAATGAGAAGTTGTTCAGAGATCCCATGTTGAGGGAAACTTGCACACAGTTGTTTAAACCTTTCCTAATAGTCGTAGAGAGTTTGAATGTCTTTTTGTTTAATGCCACAAATCTCTCTCCAAATGTTAGCGGTTCATGAGGCAGGAAAATACTTGTTAAGGAAAAGCTTCACCATGTCCACCTATGTGTTAATTGATCTAGGAGGCATGTAGAACAACCAATCCTTTACGTGGTCGGCTAGTGAAAATGGAAAGGCAAGTAGTTTGATTTGATCTTTGGTGATACCTTGCGGTCTCATGCTTGATCTAACGACGTGGAATTCCTTCAAATGCTTGTGAGGATTTTCAATTTCGAGCCCATAGAATGTTGGGAGTAAATGGATAAGTCTGGACTTAAGTTCAAACGACAGTTCTAGATCATGATAATCAAAACACAATTGTTGCTACATGAAACCTAGTGTGGTCAATTGACGTAAAATTTGCTCGACCATGACTTCTTTTTCAGAATTTCTAATTGAATGAACTAATTTTTCTTCTTTTTCATATTCCAAAAGTGGAATTGAGAATGAAGAAAGTCGTTTACAATGCGTAGCCTCTTTTCTTCACCACCTTCCAGTTTTCTCAATTTCAGGATCAAATTCAAGTTCACCTGCATGTAAAGAAGAGGGCAAAAAAGTAACAAGGTAAATAGAAATTAATTTAATTGAAACTGTTCCCTGACAAGGGTTTCAACATTTGGTAGACTGTTTGTTGGAAAAAAAATTAATTTAAAAATGGTTTTCTTACACAATGGAGAATTAAAAATTTGAAAACTAACCCAGTTTGTGATATTTATAGCAATAAAATATAACCAAATTTATACCTATGTTTTAGGCTTAACGGACATTTGTTGTTCCCGATTTTCAACCAAATGACCTTCTTCGCTATTCTCGTTCCACGAAGTGCTTCAAATGTGGGCTCGAACCAATTTAATCGAAACACAGAACTAGAAAAAAGTTCTCTTTTTTATTTGAGGTGAAAACGATAATTCTTTTTTCTTTAATAGAAACTAATAGAATTGTTATTCTAGAAAAATACATTTAATAATTGAGAGTAAATTCTCTCAATTTTTTGGCGGAGTAACAACCTCTCAAAGTTGTGCTAGTAGCTCTATCGGTGCCATTTATTTATAGGGAGAGAAGGTAGAACCCTTGTTGAATTGTAGATGTTTATTTCGAATAGAAAAACAACTTCCTAGTCCAACTAGAAGAGGGAAAGGGGAAAATATATTGTGCTTCCTTTCATATGTATAATGATCGGGATTCAGGCCTCTCTCAGGTCGGGTCCAATTATGAGTAATTTTTGGGCCTGTTAACCCAATACTCTGTAATGTGATCCAACCTGATTTGATTTTTTTCTATTTCCCAAAATAAACTTTAATATTCTATATCAAACAATTTTCTCATCCCAATTTTACAGCTAATAAAATTTTGACGATTTTATCATTGGTAAAATTTTTGACAATTTTACCCTTAATACAGTTTCAAGAAATTATGTTCAATATTTCATAACTTAACATTTTTACTATGACTGAATGATTTATCTTCATTTTCGAGCTTCAAAACAGCTCAAAAACATAAACTCATTCTTGAGATCATTTTTAAGTAATCCATATAGAATTGCAAATGGATCATTTCCATTTTTGGAAACCTATATTCATTTCCACATGGTTCCATTTTTCCATTTCAGACTAAAACCATAACCATTTATGTCTAGTTTCCATTTCCATTTTTCCATTTTTCTATTCAAACATGCAATTCATTTCTGGTTTCAACAAGCTAGTGAAAAGACCAATTGGACATATGTAATTAGGGCTCAAATGATTTATAATTACGTTTCAACTTTACACCTATTAATTATAAACTCATTTAGTCATGAAATTGTTCCACTGTAGTATTGTGACTGAGCTCTCCCTAACGACATACCATGATGAAAACATCTACTCAGTGCTCATCCAATGACCTTGTCATAAGTGTGTTACCTTCATAGGATATGCTTGATCTCTTTGGGATAATAGTTTCTCTTCCAATATGATACTATTTTATCTCATGGTGATCAAGTCATTCATCACAAAGAGGAACAACTCGAGGCCACGTTTACTTTTCATCAACCATGTAATACCAATAAGAGGATATCATTTACCCATGTCTCAGGCCATAAATTCCACTTTTTTTGAATGACGGTACATATTGCAGAAGTCCTACACCCAATGCACCAACTTTCAGTTCCTTATTTATTCGAACTCAGGCTTTTACTTACATCAAAGTATATGAGTCACACATACATAGTTCGCCATCCACTTAGGATTTAGGTATGCCAAACTATGAATGTCATAAGCGAATAGATCCATAAACGGATTCAAGATCTATTCTACTTAGGTCCAATCTGATTTCCTATCAGTCCAGTCAGTCACATCTATGTCTCTATCTTCTAGGGATCATCTACTCTGACGCCCAAGACAAGACATCTCCCAAATTAGACTTGATAGACAATATATTATTATTTCAATCGGTTTGCTTATTTCTGATTAGACTAAGGTTCATTAACTAATGCAAGCTATCTTTTTGTATTACGATCTGACCACATAATGTCGAGTAGTATTCTTGAAACATTAGACAACCAATGAGCAACATTTGTTTCCATTTTTCTTAGCGTGCACAAACCATGTGAGGACAATATACAGAATATTGATGTAATTAATGATTAATTTTTTGAACTAATCTATTTGAAAATTTACAAGTGTACTTAGATGAAAATACTACACATAGGGCACCAGATCCAACAGTCTTCCAATTTCCCTAGTGAAGTAGACGAGTCATGTTTCACATTCTTATGCCTCTCCATATGTTTCCCAAAGAGATCTCTAGCTAGTAGAGTCTTGGCATAACAAAGCCCATGGGTTTGTCGTAATATGCGATCTTTGACTACATCCATTATTCTATCAAACTCTACCGTATCCCTTATGATTCTTTGTATAGTTGTGTTTTCTCCTTATGTGGTTTCTTTGAGCCTTAGCTATATCCGCACTGTTAGAGTGCCATAGCTTTTCCATATCTCATATTTGACACTTCATAGTGAACTTAGCAGTGTAATCCTGCTTGACACTTATTTATACTATGGACTCCCATCTAGGACAAAACACAGCCCGATGTTGATTTCCTAGAATCCCGACATGTTCAAAAGTCAGAATCAGTATATCCGATAGGAGTAAGATCTCCTCCGAAATACATAGGCATATAATCCATCGTTCTCCTTAAATACTTGAGTGTATGCTTAACTACTCGCCAGTATCTTAGTTCTGGATTTGCTTGATATCGACTTACCAACCTCACAACAAAATAGATATCTGGGTGTGTGCATAACTTAGCATACATGAGACATAACAACCCGTTTTCAATGGTGTCAAAAATTGTGGTTTCATGGCCAAAAATCTGACACGTGTGTTCGTAAATATTATTTATTTAATATGTACAAAGTTATTCAAGTGTCGTATTAAGATTTGGTCTGATAATTTTGTCTCTTGGTTATTTAATAAAGGTACAAAGACTAAATCATAAAAATCATAAAACTTGATCTCTATTGATTTCTATGAGCTAAAATGCATGGTTAACATTTATTTAGGGATTTAAATGGTTTTACCCTTCTTAAGGTTAGTGGACAATTAAATGGTCTTAAAATGTTTTATTTTTATTGCATAATATGGTTTTATAATAATATGTTAAAAACTAAAAGAAAAAGGAAAGAGAAATAAATTACTTTGTCATTTTCAACCTCCTAGCCGAATGTGAAAAGGAAAAACAATCCCAAACCCTCGTCTAAGCTTAAGCTTCAATTTGTAAGTAATTATTAGTTCGTTTCTTATAATTTCTATGTTTTGGATATCTCAGGAGCTTGATTTAGCTGACCTAGGGACTATTTGACAAAACTGTCAAATTTTGTTAAAGTTACCATTGATGTTTCTTGAAGTTTTTGTGACTATTTGGTTAGTTTTGAAGCTTAAATATGTTAATAGACTAGTTTGTAAAGTAAAAGTTAATAGGTTTGAACTTAGGGACTAAAATGCAATAAATTCAAAATATATATAAATTATAAAATTATGTGTTCTAATGGACTGTTGGAGGATGAAATTGAGATCAATATCAAAATCAAAGCTCAAACGTAAAAATTATAGTATTTTCAATTTTAGGTGCAAATTGAAATAAATGCAAAACTTAAAAAATTAACGTATAAATGAAATTGAGCTAAGCATGACTAGACTATGCTATTATATGTTAATTAGAATGGTTAATTAAGTTAGGTTATTCTTTAGATCAATAAATTCAACAAACGGAGGACGTATGAGGAAAAGAAAAAAATTACCGACTAGTCCCTATTAGCTAAACTGCTATAGTTTTGTCAGGTAAGTTCATACAGTATAACTAAATTGATAATGATAATATGTTATATTTGATTTGTTAATGGTGATTGTTGGTGATTGTGAATGTTGGCTAAGTAATGTATATGTATTGGATACAAGACATAAGTTGGCTTGAAATGAAAATGCAAACAAGTTGAGGTTATATTTGTGATTGAGCTCATAATCTTACATGTTTAATGATTTGTTTGAATATTGATATATATAATTGTTTACATAATGAATTTCTATGTGATAGGGAATTGAGGTAAGAAATTTTCATAATGTATAAGCTTACTAAGTATTTTACATACTTACTCGTGTTTCTACTTCTTTGTAGATTTTAGACTTTTGGAACGTGTCGATCGGATTGGGAAAAAGCTCACACTTACTGTCACTTGATTCAGTGCACTTTTAATGTATAAAAGTTTGTTACTTGTGGCATGTATATAGGATAATTACTCTTTGAAAAATAATGATCATGTTTGCACTTTGGTTGTGTATAAACTTATATATATTCGTGTGGTGTTAAGTGGTTGGTACCAATTTGATACTTAGTAGATTGATGATAATGGCAAAGGCTTGAATGGCATTATATATATGATTAAATAATGGCATGAAATGACATTGGACTTTTGTTATGTTAGGCAAATGTTTATGTTTGGTGTGATTGAATTGAGTCATGAGATGGATAAAGGCATTGGTAAATATGATATGTTTTGATTGTTGAAATGGGTGTTCATGTTTTAAGTCATTTGATGAACTTTGTCAATTGATGATTTAGCAAAAGAAATGATGGTTATAAATCTATGTTTAGGTATGAATAATTTGGCATGAATGGTAAAAAATAGTTGTTATTTAATTATTGAATTGTGGTGCCAAATGTGGCATATTGGTTAGGAATTTAGGTTGAATAAATTATGTTTGGCTTTGGTATATTTTTGGTGTCTCTTAACAGGTTAATCAAGGGCCTTTTTCTTAATTCGAGGCTTTAAAGAATATAGTTTATAATTACTTAAGGTGGAAGGCATTTTAGACACACATTGTATGTGGCACAGTCGGCCACACGGTTGTGAGCCATACACAGGTGCAGGGCATGACCGTGTGGCCTGTTTAATTTAGGTGGAGGGTAATTCACACGACCACAGTTTGTTACATGGCCTAGCGACATGACTCTGTGACCCACTATTACACAACATTAATCTATTACACGGTTTGGGCACACGACTATATTTTAACTTTTTGCCTTTTTTTAAATGTTTTAAAATGGTCCCGATTTAGTTTTGATCCGGTTTAAGGGCTTTCTTAAGCTCAATTGAGACTTGGTTTTTGTTTGTAGTGCATGTTAAACATAGACTTACCTTATAATTATTAAATTAATGAATGACATAGAATAAATTACCTATGAATGTTCCAGTTTTTTGTTGTAGCATCCTGTAGCTTGGATCTAACAACTGGATTAGGTATGGGGTGTTACATGAGACTTCCTACTATCGAGGCATAAGGAACCTTTCTCATGCTCTCTATTTCTTCCACTATCTTAGGACAGTTTTCTAAAGAGACATGAAATCTCGAGACGAAGGGTTGATTTCCCTTCTACAAATCGATCATTGCATAACACTCCAATATCTTGTCTATGTATAAAGCCTGAGATAGTGCTATCACTTTGTTCTTTTGATCCCTTAGGATTTGAATGCCTATAACAAAATTAGCTCTGAAGTCCTTCATGTTAAACTATTGAGTTAACCATAGTTTAACTAATGACAATGTCCCTATATAATTCCTAATGAGTTGAATCTCATCGACATATAGAACAAGAAAGACCACTTTTCCATCTCCTAAACATTTTTAAACACAAGGTTCATGTACGTTTTGCTCAAATCCAAAAGTCTTTATCGCTTGATCAAATATTTAATTTCATGAGCGAGATACTTGCTTTAGTCCATATATGGATTTAAGTAGTTTGCAAACTTTATGCTCGTTTCCTTTAGATATATATTCGGTGGGTTGCTTCATATAGATGCTCTCTTCAAGGTAGCTGTTCAAAAATGCTGTCTTGAAATCCATTTGCCAGATCTAGTAATCGAGAGCCACTATAATAGAAAACAATATGCGGATTGACTTGAGCATGACAGCTGGAGAGAAGGTTTCTCCGTAATCGATACATTCTTTCTGAGTATAACATTTTGCTACAAGTCTTGCCTTATAAGTTTTCACTTTTCCGTCCACATTTCTTTTTCTATTGCAGATCCACTTACATCTTATGGGTTTTATCCCTTCCGATAAGTCTACAAGTTCCCACATTCAGTTGAAATATATAGAGTTGATCTCAGCTTTCATAGTTATTTCCCAAAGCTTGGAATCAACACTCTACATCACTTCGTCATATATAAGTGGGTCATCATTTTCCTATTCAACAGACTCAGTGTTAAAAACACTTTTGCCAGGTTAGAAAAACTCAGGTCCCCAAGAAACCCTCCTACTGTGACGAAGCACGCTATCTTGTTGATCGTTTGTAGGTTTACTATTAGGAGTTGGTTCTAGAATCGTTTCTATAGTGTTTTGTATATTTCCCTAAATTTCCTTGAATACCTCTTTACTCCAAGGTTTAAAGTCATTCATGTAAATTTCTTCAAGGAAAGTAGCATGAGTTAACACTATAACAGTTTGCTCTTTCAGGTTATAAAACGAACTACCATTTGTTCCCTTTGGAAATCGTACAAACATGCACAATTTTGTTCGTGAGTCCAACTTCCTCGCATCTTTGTCCAATACATGGGCCGGGCAAATTGAATCTTTAAATTTTATAAACTTGGCTTCTTGCCATGCCATAATTCGTATGGAGTTTTTGATGCTGCCTTAGTTGGCAAATCATTCAGAACAAATTAAGTTGTTTGGACCACATATCCCTAAAAAGAGGTTAACAACTTCAAATAAGTTAACATCGAATGTACCATGTCTAACAATATTTGATTGGTTCTCTTTGCTACGCTATTCTGTTGTGGATTACATGGTGTAGTTATTTGGGATAGAATCTCATTCTCTATGAGGTACCCTATGAACTCATCTCATTCTCTATGAGGTACCCTATGAACTCATCAGATAAATATTCCTTACCTCGGTCTGACCAAAGTGCCTTTATGGGTAAAGATAGTTGTTTCTCCACTTCTATATAAAACCCTTTACATTTATCA